>NC_090266.1:266798561-267100032 GCF_040414725.1 Anabrus simplex | reverse complement strand
ATATATATATATACATACACAATATTTAAGTTAATCAATAATTTGGCGCTCTATTGTTTAAGGTATCCCATGAATTGAAAAAATGAAAACGGATAAAAAGCGGAAGCGGGACAGATGACAATTACCAAAGCAGTTGGCCTTGGTCTGAAGGGAGTTATTCCCTGTTCAACACAATCTAATCTCAGTTCCCTTTTAAACACAAGTTTATTATTCCCTGTTGTTGGTTGCTATGTGTCTATACTGTCAGTCCACTTCACCCTCTGTAGTCATAAAATAGGTTTTGAATTCATCTCTCACATTCTTTTGTTAAGTTGTATAGTTATATCTTTTGCCTCTATCCAGCGAAAAAAAAGTATTCCCAGCATTAGCTTCATCACGCCGAAGTCCAGATATCACATCTCGACTTACCACATCTTCTGAATCAATCATTCCATTTCCTAAGTAGGCTGACTCATTTGCATAAATTAGGAAATTATGAACGGAACATATTGACGACACAATCTCTTTAATTGTATTCGGATCCAAGAGCATAGGTTTTCACAGTAGGTACTCGAAATCTGTTTGCAAAAATCCTGAAACAGTTTTCGACAGTTCTGCTAGCCCTGGAGAGGCGGTAATTAAAAATTCAGTTGGGTGCTGGTTGATCACGAAAGGGATAAGATTTCGAAAGATATGTTTTCATTGCAAGTGCATCATCACCAATACGACAGTATGGCACTGGCATATTTCTTCCTGGAAGTGATTCAGGACGGAGTAAAGGTATTTGTAGTGCCTTTTTTTCCAACGTATAGGTCAAATTGTTGTTAGAAAGTACACCTTCATCAGAAATTCGGCCATTACTACCGATGTCTACGTAAATAAATTTGTAATTAGCATCTGCGATTGCCAACAAAACAATACTGTGCGTTCCTTTGTAGTTGAAAAAAAATTCCCACTCTTATTAGAAGCTTGTATAACTACATGCTTCCCGTCCATGGCACCCAGACAATTAGGGATATTCCATCGTCTTTCAAAATCTTCTGCTATTTTAAGCCATTCATCCGTGTCAATGAATAACTACTGTTAATTACTGTTATAATATTATGATAAAAGTAAATAATAATAATAATAGTAATAGTAATAAACAATAAGAGTAGATATAATGTTTTCTTATTAGATCTGTTTTTAATTTGGTATTTTGGTATTTAAGTTTAGGCGGACAGTTCTTCAAGTTACGACATATACATACAAAAGGAAGGAGACATTTTGGATACTTCGGAAAAGACCTGCGAAAACAAGGAAACTATTCTAAATGTAGTAAAAAGGAAAACGACTTCGAAGTCGTCTAAAAGGAAACGTGAGGAAGAAAATGACATTCCAATAAAAGCTGCGTTAGACGTAATGGCGAAAGGAACACCATAAGAATACGGCAAATTTGCGGAATATGTTGCTTTAGAACTACGCACTCTTCGAAATGAGTACGTTATAAGGAAGTTGAAAAATGAAAAGAAAAGCCAAAGTTCGTGCGTCAGATGTGGACGAGGAAGCAATGTGTTCATTCTCTTCAGTGAGGGCCAGTAACAGCACTTCACCAGGATACAATGATTTTCCTTCAACTGCCCCTGCATTACCACCTTCTGAGTCGAATTCGGTAAGAGATTTTGTTCATACTTTTAATTTGGCAGACCTGTAATCCAAAATTATGTGCACTATATTTCTTTCCTTCCTGTGAAAACTTATGTACAGTATGCCTAAAATTGTACTTTTCGGTTTCTTTACCTTGAATTATCAGTTTGCTTTACTACAACTCGTGCAATTATTTTCACGAATAAATTAAATAAGGATATTATTTCATAAGTGATTTCTTTACCTCAGGGCATTGTAGAGTGTGGGAACAACTTCTTTTACTATTCTTCCTATCGTACATACAGGGATACGTAAAAGATAATGAAGACTGATAAACGAAGCACCTGAAAAAAATGTATTGTATACAGTAATCAATTAGCTCGAATAGATTGCACCTTACCTTAAACACAAATATTTCAAATAAACATACCTGTGGCAAAAAAAAAATATCTTAGAGTAACCATCACTCGATCACTCAAAGATATAGATTTTCTCATTTTAGTGTCCTTCTTGAAGATTACCGCTTCCACAGATTCTATAATAAACTCAACTGCAGAGCTCGTTAATCTACAAAAATTTCGAAACTGATGTGCGACTTCAATTTGTAATTCCCGAATTAGCATATGACCGGCGCTTGGAGCACTTTACTTTTCAATCCATGGCTTAACCCAGCACTATTTTGGTTTAGATATTTTCTTTTTTTTACAGAGAATAATCACAGCTGATGACATTTCGACTACTCTCCACTCTCTACAGGTGGACAAGTGCCGAGAAATCGTGAAAGCTATCTTGGCGGGGGCAGGCCGGGTACTCTCGATATTTATTTCGACCGAAATTAACTCTCAAATGGTCAGAAACCTGAGAGCGGATATCGAGAGTTACTCTCGCAGTTAAACTCAAATGGGAACGCACCCTATTGTAAGTGAGAATTTTGTGCCCTATTTACGAAAGTGGACGCAGCTCTTTCCTAATGTGACAGAAATCAGTCTTCAATATCGTAGGTCTATTTCATATGCGATAAATCCATCTATATATTGTTCAGGCGAGTCAGGTGGATTGACTGCATATTTTCTCGGACCAGAGTTGTATTCTATCGTGTTAAACATCACATTTGTTCAGAGTTCAGTTGCAACTATCAATATTCAAATGTCAAATATCCTTCTTCAGAAGAATACCGATTTTTGGTTAACAATTATTGCCAACTATGTGATCTGGGTATACTAAAAATTCATAATATGTAAACCCAATAATATGTTGAATACATACTGTGTGGTTAAGCACGGTACATTAATTTCCAAGGATTTTCGAACTAGTATCATTAATCTATTGTTATTTTCGCTAAATAGTGCTTTTTATGCAGTGATCAACAACACACTTATATTTGTTGCATTATGAATAGAAGCACATGCTACATATTACTCATTTTGGTAATGAAACTTTAATCGTCCTATGTGTGCAGCTGGGAATACTGATGTTACAATAAAATCTATATAGTTATCAATGAAAGTAACAAAATTACTGTAGCCCACACCAGAAGACACAGTGCACTGTAAACACTAGGTCTCGCCAGTAAAGGCACGTCTTAACTGACTAAAATTACGAGCTAGGTAAATTAAGAAGACTCTCTACGAGATAATTTGGTGCCATATTTACGAATGTCAATTATAATATCAGGCTATTTATCTAAGACTTTATGCGTCATAAGTGTAAATACTCGACGTTCTATAGATACATATGAACACATAGTTTCAGAAAGTAGAAGCGGTATGAATATCGAAAATTATGTTTTAACTTTTCGGATAGGTATGTTACACATAGCATCATTACTTATACCTTCCATACTTGTACAGTAAGTTACCCTTAAGCAGTTCAAATTTGATACTGAAATTCAAAGAGACTGGTGAAGGAAATTTGATTCAGGAAATCCGTAGGTAATTTCTGCCTTGTGTTAATTGTATTAGTATTTGAATAATTCTTCTTCTTCTCTTCATCTGTTCACACTCCAGGGTCAGTTTCTCCCACGGACTCAGCGAGGTATCCCACTTCTACCACCTCAAGGGCTGTGTCCTGGAGCTTCAGACTATGTGTCGGAGGAAACAACTGCGGAGGATGACCAGTATCTCGGCCAGGCGCCCTCGCCTGCTATGCTGAACAGGGGTCTTGCGGGGGGATGGGAAGATTGGAAGGGATATACAAGGAAGAGGGAAGGAAGCGGCCGTGGCCTTATGTTAGGTACCATCCCGGCATTTGCCTGGAGGGGAAGAGGGAAACCACGGAAAACCACTTCCAGGATGGTTGAGGTGGGAATCGAACCGACCTCTACTCAGTTGACCTCCCGAGGCTGAGTGGACCCCGTTCCAGCCTTCGTGCCACTTTGAAATTTCGTGGTAGAACCGGGAATCCAACCCGGACCTCCGGGGTCGGCAGCTAATCACACTAACAACTACACCACAGAGGCTGACTTTTAAATACTTCATCCAAGGAATATTACAGGAACGAATTGAAATACATAACTTTAGTAGTTCATTGTGATATGCTTTTACGTGCATGAACGAATGGAAGCAAATCAAATCTGTCTTTGGGCAAGGTCAGGTTAAAAGTTAAATATTCGATGATTCCATTCTGTAGCTAATATTCCGATTACGTGTGAGTTATAGAGTAACATATGAGCATTGTTCGTACAAAATAATTTTCATAATACTATTTGGATTGCCGGGCTGTGTTGATCAGACGGTTGAGGCGCTGGCCTTCTGAACCCAACTTAGTAGGTTCGATCCTGACTCAATACAGTGCTATTTGAAGGTGCTCAAATACGTCAGCCTCATGTAGGTAGATTTACTAGCATTGAAAAGAACTCCTGTGGGACTAAATTCCGGCTCCTCGGCGTCTCCGAAAACCGTAAAAGAGTAGTTAGTGCAACGTGAAGCAAATAAAATTATTATTCTATTAAGATTATTAAAATGTTATGAAAAACACTGAAATAATAGGCAACATTTACTTCCAGTTGACTATACTGATGAATAATAACTTTGAAAATACCACACACTTTGTATACAAACTAAATGTTCCATTCGAAAATATGTATATATTAAAGCACATACGCACTGTGACCGCCGCCATTGTATTGTAGGACCTTGGGAGGAGAAAGTTAGCCTGGACCAGGCTGCGAGTTACGTCACAGAGCTAGGGCCCCGCCCGCCCACCGCGCTGCGATAGTTAGAAAAGAGCCGGGTGATCAAGAACAGCCCCTATGCCACATCTGTCATCTTTCTGTCTCTGGAGGCCTCCCGATGGTGTGAAGAAGAGCCACCAGGTGAATCCAGATCATTCGGAGTCGAGAGGACTCTAGGGGATTTTTCCGTATGCGGATATCTGGAAGGGCCTACCTTCCTATTAAGATGGGCCAGACGTGCTCGAGTGGTTTAGTTTTAATTCAGTCACAGAGTTAGTGCTGTTGAGTGAGTGCTGGGGAACACTGATTCTGTCAGTGGACCGTGACAGTTCAATTTAGTCAGCCGGTTCAATTGGATTTCAGGAGTTGTCTCTCGTGTCCAGCTGCTGTGAGTGAAGGCGTGTGTCTTTGGAGCAGCGTGAGAGAAGTCCGCAAGGGACAAAAAAATGAAATCTGTTGTGAGTGTACGGGCAGTGTACGACAAACGGGATAGCGAGACTGTGTTGTGCGCGAATGGTGAACCAACTAGCTGTGATAGCGTACAGCGAGAATAACTGTGGAGCTGACTTGGGTTATAGGTGACGGTCTGGAAGAGTGTGTGGTGTGATTGTTTTAGACAGAGTGAACAACTAGTGTATCTAATCAGTGAGAAATAGGGAGCGCGAACTGGTGTAAGTGTGAGTACCGTTCTATAGCCAATATTTCGACTTACAGACTAAGGTATGAACGTTCTGAGGAAAAAGTTTCGTGGAAATTAATTTTCATAATATGATTACGATTGTTCAAATGTTATTCTATAAAAACTCAAATACTATAAAAATTTTACTTCCAATTGAGTTGCAGGCGATTTACCATTACGTCTATGATAACGTAGAAGACAGAGGTCGGTACATGCAGAGTGGGTCACGGCCCATAAGTGTCTACGGCTGGTCCGTGGCCCAACAGCTCTGCGCTCTGACCGGCCAACCGAACAGAGGAGGGGTGGCTACGGCTCTACCGTGGTTGTCGCCTCTTCATTTGGGAAAGGGCTGTACCTCACTGGCCCCAACCGTCAGCTGTCCTGATAATGGTTTTCCATTCTCCTGCACTAAGGCGAATGCCGGGACAGTTCGTAGTATAGGCCTAGGCCACCAACCCCCTCACCTTCCTGAGCATCTGCTTCACCGTAACTAATCTCCCGGCCTGAGAGGCGGTGTCACCGTCTGAAATGCCCGCCTCCCCCTTCAGGGGCGGAATGAAAACATTGTAGTAGCAGTAGTAGTTAGACAGAATGAGGTCGAAGAGAGAGTAGAGTAGTAAGGAGGAGGCCATAACAGAGGGTGGTCGGTCGGAAAGGACAAAAAACCGGAACAAAATGGAATGGACTGTTATGATGCAGATGCCAGAAATTCAGGTAAGACGATAATTATTTTAGCACAATATAAATAAAGCTCACAATTCTCATTCACTGTGCCGGGAATATACCTAACAAATCTTAGCACAGGAAAAGAGCCTCTAACCAACTCCATACTCATGCAGTTAACATTTCTAAAGAGGAAATTCTGAGGAAGAATTGCTGTAGGCAATATGTACAATTGGGAAAGATATTAAGAGGTGATGTGACAAAAATATTCAAGTTAAATTAAAAATGAAAGAGAAACGAAGGTACAAAGGCCTGTAATGCAGAATTATACGTAGACGGTAATGAGGGGTGCTTTGATGCGGTGCTTTGTTATAATGCAGATTTCTATACAACGTTTGCAGTGTTTCCTCTCAGCCAGATCAGAGAAACCTAAAACTGAGCTTTATGTTACTGCAGACATGGTATTCTAACTACCATGTTGTGGAGCTCACAGAGCTGTTACCAGACTCGAGCAGTTATTTAGCAGCCATTCTTGATACAGTTTCCCCATTAAGACACTCAGCACAACAACTGCAGACACCACGCTAATTACTCTTGTTAGTTCATTAAGGACTTCGTTTTGTGTGTGTGGACGATGAAACTAGAGGTAGAAAAAGTTTAATAAATCTGGCACAGCTGCTCGATTAACGCAATGAGTGTTAATCTAATTCTGCGGACGGTAATTTGTTCATGGTCTTGATTAGCACAAGACACCTAATTCAATCCTCTCAGTTGATAACAAAGTCACTGACGGTTATTAAATTTACCTTGAGGAAACAATCAAACTGTTAGGACAGTACTACTTCGTAGAACTCCACAACTCCTACAAATTGTTGATCAAGGCAGGAACAGTGGGGAATTACAAGGAAACATTTACCCATTGCAACAATGCATACCGAGCTCGATAGCTGCAGTCGCTTAAGTGCGGCCAGTGTCCAGTAATCGGGAGATAGTGGGTTCGAGCCCCACTGTCGTCAGCCCTGAAGATGGTTTTCCGTGGTTTCCCACTTTCACACCAGGCAAATGCCGGGGCTGTACCTTAATTAAGGCCACGGCTGCTTCCTTCCAATTCCTAGGCCTTCCCTACCCCATCTTCGCCATAAGACATATCTGTGTCGGTGCGACGTAAAGCAAAATAGCAACAATGCATATAAGAAAGAAAATACAGACGAGCTCACACTTGAGGTAATAAGATACTGTAGTAACTTCCGGGCATGTCAAGTGGTGTTGAACAGTTCTTAATTTGTAAAGATGCTATCGGCCTATGTCCAAGCAATTTTTTGTAGGTATCATGGTTAACTTGAACTTTCTTCTTTCAACAGATGGAAATGTTCAAACTTCAGCAAGACCCAGTTTTCATGTTAGTCGAATAAAGAAAACCATCTAACGCTTTATCCAGTGTGAACGCACAGTTCGTTTGATCAATTCGCTTGAAAACTGTTCATCATTCACATCTGACTTAATTCAGTTTACTCCATTTGGAACACTGTACCTCCGAGAATGACGATAATCTGTCCCCCTTCACTGCTATGTTCTTCACATCCGCTTATGATCTTACAATTTCAAAATCCTGTTCCTCAATAGGCTTGTCTCTAAGTTTCCTCTGGCTGTCCCCAACTCCGAGCCCTTTGAGATTTCCAGTCTAGAACGGCCACTTCCACTGCTCCGTCTAGTTTTCACAGTATGTCCAGCTCAACTCCGTTTTCCTCACATAATTTGTGTTTCAATGTGTGGTTTATCCATTATCTCCTACAACTCTTCGTCGAACACAACTTCAGACAATCTTATGACCATGATCCGGTGTAAACAGCCGTCAAGAATTCGGTAGCTGGTGGAATTGGTAATCTTCCATGTTTCTTATGCAACTGGCACAACAGTTTTTCACATTAGTATTGAAACGATGGACCCTCGTCTTCCGCAAAATATTACGGTTATATTTAAACTAAATATCTCTGCACGAAGAGCCTCCGTAGCCCAGACGGCAGCGCGTTGGCCTCTCACCGCTGGATACCGTGGTTCAAATCCCGGTCACTGCATGTGAGATTTGTGCTGGACAAAGCGGAGGCGGGACAGATTTTTCTCCGGGTACTCCGGTCTTCCCTGTCATCTTTAATTCCAGCAAAACTATCCATTCTTATTTCATAGCATCTATCAGTCATTAAAAAAAATCACTTTGGTAGTGGCGACCCCATCGTAGTCTACTAATAGCCTATATCTGTTTCATTCATTCCATCCATGACCCGGTCAATGACTGTAAAACAAATTGTAGGTTTTCATTGTCATATCTGCACGAAAGCTCCATTAGCTATTTCGGACCACTTTTCTACGTCTTCTTCAGCATCTCAATTGCTTGTGACTATTCTCTTGAAATAAACACAGGCATCACTTACTACACTCTCCTTCCCTCTACTGGAAACCAGATCTCACCAATAGTTTCACTCTCTTCTCTTTCGTCTTACTAACACTGATCATGCATCCAGCAGCTGCGCCTATATGCTAAATTTGCCAGTTTGCCATTATTGCCTCCAAAATTTTGCCGCAGCATACTTATATCTTCTGCAAAATCTGGGTCTCCTAATCTGTTTCTATGTCAGTCTCCTTCAGGCTCTCAGCACTTTACTAAGAATGTTATAAGGAACAAGCGGAAACGGGGTTGGTGAAAGATTGCTTTCCTGACGTATACCAAAACGGATGGCTATAGGATGAGTTAATTATCCGTCATGTAAAATTTGGAATTGGTAACCCGAGTTCATTTCACGGATGATGTTATGCATATTTGATAGAATCATCTCTTCAATTGTCTCTTACATGATATTCTTGGTGGCGGAATCAGAGGATTTCTCTAAATCTCTTACGGCGGGGTAAATACTCGTTACTATCTTCCAGAACAATCCATAGATTGTTTATCACATCAACAAAGAAGCGATGTTCCCTAAATCCGGCCTGTTCATCCCGGAGTGTTGACTCCACGGACTTCTTAATGTGTTTCATAATTATCCTGGAAAACATTTTACTTGGGAAAGAAAATACTGCAATAATTATCCAGTTATTACAATCCGTCAAGTCACCTTTTTTCGTGTATATCTATGATAATGCCATTCTTCCACTCTGCAGGCAATTTTTCTTAGGTTCAAATTTTCACTAGTGAGGGCTTTAAGATATCAAGTGAATTTTCATTGTCTCCCTTTGTACGTCTGGAGGTATGCTGCCAATCCCTGGTGCCTTTCCATTCCCCATTTGTTGCAAATCTTCCTTAATCTCGGCTTCTGTTGGGCTATGCTACGAGCTTCTTCAGTTCTTCACATCAGATGTCTTATTCTGCTTTTCAATATTAATTTTCATTCGGAAGTTTCCTGTCACTATCAAGGTATCTACTGTCAGAGTATCCCTTACTTTTATATTCATCCACTTTCTTTCAAAGTCGAGAATCTCAATAAAGTGTTTCCCGCACCGCTGTTAAGGCACTTCTTGGATACTCAGGATCTTTCCCTCTTTTCTATTTTGGCCGAGTCCTTCCGAACCCTTTCCTACATATAATTTAGTGATGAGATACAATTCTTATTCTTCTAATTATTAACGGCCACCGATCAGCTTATTGGGATTGGAATTTGGTGTGGGTTTGGCCCAGGTTTACGGCTTGGTGCCCATTCTGTTGCCAACCCTACGTAGAGGGATGTATTCCCTATTGCTTGTTACTGTCGTGGTTGGTATTGTTACTTGTTGTATGTTGATGAAGATATGGGTATTAAGATAAACACGAGCATCCAGTCGCCAAGCGGAGAAATTAGCCATAAGCAGTTTACATTCTCGGCCCGGCCGTGAATCGAAGCCGGTTCCCTCTAAATGGTAGACCAGGACTCTAACAATTAAGCTAAAGTGCCGGACCGAAACAATACTTTATTCTCAACCTTAAATGCTACTTTTAGTTCTTGCTTTCCATCTCGTCAATCCATTTTATTTGGCCTGTCTTAACGTTCTTCTTAATATTTTTTCAACCGCAGTGTACTGAGCACATCAATGCTATCAATCAATCAATCAAATCATTCAGTCAGTACTGATCTGCATTTAGGGTAGTCGCCCTGGTAGCAGATTCCCCATGTCTTGTTTTCCTAGCCTTTTCTTGAATGATTTCAAAGAAATTGGAAATGTAATGAACATCTCCCTTGGTAAGTTGTTCCAATCTCTAACTCTCCTCCCTATAAACAAATATTTGCCCAAATGTTTTCTCTTGAATTCCAACTTTATCTTCATATTGTCCGACTCGTTGGCTGAACGGTCAGCGTACTGGCCTCCGGTTCAGAGGGTCCCGGGTTCGATTCCCGGCCGGGTCGGGGATTTTAACCTTAATTGGTTAATTCCAATGGCACGGCGGCTGGCTGTATGTGTTGTCTTCATCATCATCATTTCATCCTCATCACGACGCGCAGGTCGCCTGCGGGAACCAAATAGAAAGACCTGCACCTGGCGGGCCGAACCCGTCCTGGGATATCCCGGCACTAAAAGCCATACGACATTTCATCTTCATATTGTGATCTTTCTACTTTTAAAGACACCACACAGACTTATTCGTCTACTAATGTCATTCCACGCCACCTCTCCACTGATAGCGCGGAACATATCACTTAGTCGAGCAGCTAGTCTTCTTTCTCCCAAGTCTTCCCAGTCCAAAATCTGCAACATTTTTGTAACGCTACTCTTTTGTCGGAAATCACCCTGAACGAATCGAACTGCTTTTTTTTGGATTTTTTTACAGTTCTTGAATCAAGTAATCCTGGTGATGGCCCCATACACTGGAACCATACTCTATTTGGGGTCTTACCAGAGACTTGTATGCCCTCTCCTTTATATCCCTGCTACAACCCCTAAACCCCCTCATAACCATGTGCAGAGGTCTGTACCCGTTATTTACAATCCCATCCATGGGATTACCCCAATGAAGATCTTTCCTTATATCAAAACCTAGGCACTTACAGTGATCCCCATAAGGTATTTTCAGCCCATCAAATCAGTAATTAAATCTGAGAGGACTTCTCCTATTTGTGAAACTCATAACTGGACTTTTAACCCCGTTGCCTGCTGTCCATCTCACAATATTATCGATGTCATTTTGCAGTTGTTTTGTAACTTATTTATTACTCTATGCAGAATAACATCATCCACAAAAAGCTTTATCTCCGATTTCACTTCTTTACTCATACCATTTACATATATAAGAAAACATAAAAGTCTAATGCCTTGAGGAATTCCCCTCTTAATTATAAATGGGTCAGATTAAGATTCGCGTATTCTAATTCTCTGAGATCTGAGATCTCAGGGATCTCAACTAGCGTTCACTTTTCTTCTTAATCTGTTTAATCTGTTTCTTAAGGTAAATTATGTCCTAGATTTTCTCACACATCTAAACTTCATTGAGAGTTTTGCATCTTCCTAAAGCAGTTTAATTGGCGTCAACAATTATGTTCTTTATATTGTTTCAAAATCATTCGTTTCCTGTTTCTGTTGTCTTAGACTGAAAAAATTGTTTTCCAGTTGGAAATCTTCTCAGATATTATCCACTCTCAGTTTTTCACATCAGATGCCTTACTCTGCTTTTCAAATTTACTATTTTTCTTCTGTCATTCGGAACATTCCTACCGTGAGATGGTGATCGAATTTGACATAAATTCCTATCTTATTTCCATCTTAATTAAGCGATTGTCTGAGTCTCTTACTACTGAAATATGATCTGTTAGGTTCTCTGTGATGTAGTCTGAAGTACATGCATATGACATTTCATATGGAAAAACTGAGAATCACAAATTACCTGTACGTAGAGCTCGCCATCCCTATCGCCGAGTAAATGTTGTACGCCGATCACATGTTCCAGCCCTACATTTTCCTTATTATCGAAGTTTCCCGTAACTGTCATCACATCCCATTCACTGATTTTATCCGTCTCATGAAGGAGGCAATAGAACTGATTTTTGATCACCTCCTATGACAGATCGGTGGGTTCATAACATTGTTCAAGAGTCACGTTACGCATGCGAGTTATGAAACGCGCTCTTGGCATTTTTCTGATAATGACTGCCAATCCTAAGAAGTTAACACTCCGTAAACTTTTATCCCACCGGAGTCTGGCTATCTGACCTCACTTGGACCGAAAATGCAAGGTTTGTATGAGACCATCCCCCTGATCACCTGTCTTAGTATGCTACTTTTTCTCAGCGTCCCAGTGTTTCAGAAGGCAATTCTAGTTTTCCTTACCATGCCCAAAGTCGCCAAGAAGAAATTACATCGTCCGTCATTGTCTTGTATTTATGTAATAAGAAATTTTCGATCACCGCAACCTCCCGGTGTGGCTGTCACCCTAAGGATGAAAAACGAGTCCTTCGCGATTTTTCAGCGGTTCCGCTTGATTACAGCTCTACTTGGAAGTAAATAATCAAAAACCTTTCGGTGTTCATTACCTTCATTGGCTAGTAGTCACACTGATGTCAGTGTTGGCCAAAATCAGAATGGTCTATCATACAGACTGGTATGACCTTACTAGCCTGACTATTACTAGGATCCTGAGAACCCGCTGGTATCACTCGTAGAATCACTGAAACACGCAATCCTTCCTATCACGTCAACATACCAGACCACGGTAGAGGTCAACAATCAGATAACCTAACGAAATACTAATCTCATTCATACATTTTGCGGAAATAATAAGTGTATTAACTTGTTGAAACATTCTATAAAAATAGGACTCATTCCCTTCAGAAGCTCAGATAGTTACTACTACCACTACTACTACTACTACTATTAATACTACTACTACTACTACTCTCTCTCTTTTAGTCCAACCCTTCGTAAGGGTGTAGTAGCATCACGCGACAATCCTTTTGGTGATCTTCCTCCAGGAATCTCTGCATTGGGCATGGTGACTTGCTTTCTGTAAGCTCATCCTGGTTAAGTTCTTGATCTGGTCCATCCATCGTAACGGTGCACGTCCTCTAGGTCTTCGGCCTTCGACTTTTCCCTCTATGATAAGTATTTCCATTGCCTCCTGTCTTCTGGCAATATGACCAAAATATCTGAGTTGTTTTTATTTAATAAGGGTCAACAGTCTTGGTCTGATGCCGAGCTGTTGCAGGATCGATTCATTAGTACGGTGTGCTATCCATGGTATTCGCAGTAGTCTCTTACAGTACCACATTTCTAGAGCACCAATCCTGCGGCAATCCGCCGTCTTCATCGTCCACGTTTCTGCTGCATAGGTCGCGATAGGTAAGATCAGAGTTCGAGGGTGAGATTTGTTTTGGAAGTAATGTAGGTTTCCTTCCAGATGCGAGTAAGTTTTGCTGTTGAATTTCTCGCAATCGCAATGCACTTGCGGATCTCAGGTTCACAGTCTCCAGTATTTGTGACAATAGATCCTAGATACTCGAAGCGACTGACAACGTCATAATCCGAAATTCTTGTCATGGCAGGTCTGTTGTTATTAAAACGGTCTAAAATCATCAATTCGGTCTTATTATTGTTGATTTCAAGACCATATTCTCTGCTTCGCTCGTCTAACCTCCTCATGGTGGCTTCTACAGTTCATGATCATGGGTTGCAATTATCACAGTGTCATCCGCATATCTGAGGATTGTTAATTTTCCTGCCACCAACTGTGATGTCGTCACTCCAGTCCTCGAGAATCTCTCTCATAATGTACTCACGGTATACATTAAATAGGAAGGGGGAAAGAATGTAACCTTGTCGCACTCCAGCATTAGTAGAAAAGATGTCTGAGAAGTCGCCATTAACTCTCACTGTCGCAATGTTCGAAGAGTACAAGTGTTGAATCAGGTACACTAAATGTGTTGGCGTCCCCATCTCAATTAGTATAGCCCAGAGCTTTGACCATTTTACTTTGTCGAAGGCTTTCTTGTAGTCTGCGAAGCACAGGAACATCTTCATGTTGTACTACCTTGTCTTCTCTATGATCTGCCGGATGTTTAGGATCTGCTCACGAGTTCCTTTGCCTGGAACAAATCCGGTTTGTTCCTCTGAGATTTATGGAAGTAAGGAGGTCTTCAGCCTCTCGTTCATTACCGTGAGCATGATTTTACTGGCATGGGAGATGAGGGCTATCGTTCGATAGTTTGCACAGTCAAGTGGAGAACCTTACTTGAACAGTGGTATGAAGACGGAGTGGCATCACTGGTCCAGCCAATTTCCAGATGTCCATATCTTCTGACAAAACTTATGGAGGATGTCGACACCTAGGTCAACCATGTTCTTTAGGATTTCGGCAGTGATACCACTACTACTAATACTCCTAATAATAATACGAGTAAAAGCTACGGTAGATATCGATCTTAACAGACATACAAGTGTCACATTATCCGAAAATTATCCCTGTAAATTGGCTGTAAATATAGGCTATTCCTCATTTTCTTCCGTGACCCGAACATCATTAACACCTAGCACGTCCAAAGGCACGCTATTCTCTAACTCACCCAGTTCCTTTTTTCTTCACAAGTAGCTTTAAGTCACAGCGACACAGATAAGTCTTATGGTGACGATTGCATAGGAAAGGGAAGGAAGCGGCCGTGGCCTTGATTGAGGTACAGCCACAACATATGCCTGGTGTTCAAATAGGAGACTATTAAAAACTATTTGCAGGTCTGCCGACAGTGGCTTTCGAACCCGCCATCTCCCGAATGCAATCTCACAGCTACGCGCCCTTAACCACTCGGCCATCTCTCTCAGTCTCTATTTTCTGTTCCATAAACGCCGTTGTTATTGTTGCACTAATCGAATTCCATTGCGTTCACCTAGCTATCTCCAAGGAGTCCCTGGTCTTTCAAATTGAAGTGGGTCTTCCCAAACGCCGATGCTAAGTAAGGGCGTTGTGAGCGTCATCCAAAACTGTTGGTGAAGCAGGGTGGTGTCCTAACTTACACATAGCTGCCTGATTAAACGGAGGTTCATGACTTAGAATACATTTGAGATTCCCATTCCTATCCTATAGCAACAGGTATTCTGATCCTCAAGGTCACTCATTAGGGCAATTAACCGTCACATCGTTCACGTACTAGGACATAATTTCAGGAACCTACACCACGAACCATATTAGTGAATTTTATGGTTCCCCACTCATGTGGCACAAAGAGCTCATTATAGGTTTAAGGCTGATACTATCCGGGCGAGTTGGCCGTGCGGTTAGAGGCGCGCGGCTGTGAGCTTGGATCCGGCAGATAGTGGGTCCGAATCCGCCTGTCGACAGCCCTGAAGATGGTTTTCCGTGGTTTCCCATTTTCACACCGGGCAAATGCTGCGGCTGTACCTTAATTAAGGCCACGGCCGCTTCCTTCCAACTCCTAGGCTTTTCCTAACCCATGGTCGCCATAAGACCTAACTCTGTCGGTGAGACGTAAAGCCACTAGCAAACAAAAAATGGCTGATACTATAACAGCTGCCTAGCCATATACTCTCGGAAATGGGATTGCTCTGTGGTCATCGTCATGCAATCCTCAGCCGTTTTTTTGTACTTATCGGTGAGTTTTTTTACCATATATTACGTTGTTTATTCTGGCTAACGTATCTGTTTGTTGCAAAAATGTTTTACCCCTTATTTCCTAAGAGTGTACATAATAAGGACGAGGTGAAAAGTTGTATTGGTTGTAAAACATGTATGATTCAAGAAAATTGTAAATGAACATATTAAATTTCACTGTAACTATAACGATAGGGAGAGCTGTTTATACCTAGGCTAGCCTGGAGTTTACTTTGTGTTGATATTGTGATCTTTTACAATAACGCAGCACCAATTCAACTACTACACAACAATTTTCCCAAGCACTACTCATCGATAACAACTCCAACAATAATAGTGTTGGTGGTGAGCCTCTTTGGCATACCTGCTGATGAAGTTCTAATATCTTCTGGATGCGTCGAGAATAGGAATGTTATGTTATGTTCACGTTCCTGATAATCTACAGAGCCACCATACGAAAGGCAAAGTACAAGAAGAGGTAATCACATATCTTCAGGCTGCAGGGGGGTCTCCGGACTGACTCACTTATTCCATCCAGGAA
Organism: Anabrus simplex; assembly: GCF_040414725.1. Classification (NCBI taxonomy): domain Eukaryota; kingdom Metazoa; phylum Arthropoda; class Insecta; order Orthoptera; family Tettigoniidae; genus Anabrus; species Anabrus simplex. Next base: position 267,083,819 of record NC_090266.1, on the reverse strand, counting down.
ATACCAAAAGAGGCTAGAACAGAGCTGATAGTCACATGACCACGTAACATTACCCCTCTTCAAGAATTGATCGTCCGGATCAGTTATCTTCTTTAGCTGTTCCAAAGTAAGGCACCATTCCGTCCAGATGCACAGCCTTAATCTTACAAGCTTGAATGCATTGTGTGCTATGGATGACGTAATTTTCTACTTGAAAATACATTAAGGGCCTTCGTACGCCTTCTGGAGCTTGGGGGACAAGCCCCTCTTCCTTATGGGGCATAAAGTTACACTAGGTCGTCTTCATTATATCTGGTAGTGTCCACTCTTTGGTGTTTTTTCGCCTTCTTTCGCTCGCTCTCTATTCGCAATCTCCCCACGGAGAGCAGTGTGCACATCCTCTTGTTTCCTTGCCAGGTCCAGGCAGTACTGATCTGTCGGTTCAGGGTGGTCCTCAGGTCAGTCAAACGCTAAATCTACCAGAAGGGCCATCTGTTTTTCAAACAGCGTACTTGCTGGTATAGATAGAGTTTTTCTCACTGCAGACCGGTACGCCAAAAGAAATAGGGGAACATGATGATTCCTGTCCCTCTGGTGTTCCCTGACGACTACTCGTAGGTGATTCTCTATGGTCCCATTGAATAATTGCACCACTGGAGATATAGAGGCGTGGTTCTTGTTTTGCGGATACCAAGTAGGTCGGCACAGGCTTTGGAAGATCGCTGTTTGAAGTTCCGTCCTTAGCCGGAATATAGCTCTTTTAGGAACTCAATCACGACTCTTTCTGCCACCGTAGTTACTTACTGCTTCAGGAGCCCATACGCCTGCAGCCATTTCGTGAGGAAGTCGGTGATGGAGAATATATGGCGATTTCCCGCCTCACTGGTGGGGAATGATCGAGCCACATCAGTTGCTAGTCTCTCGGGGGGCGAACCGGCGTCGTACGTCTTCCTTCAAATTTTACGTCTCCGGTTTGGTCCTTTGCTGGCTTCACGCTCGTTGAACTTCATCCATAGTCTTCTATTTACGCTCGACATCCCATCCAGCATAACCTTTCTCGAGCTACCTCCATGGTTTTATTGCTATCGAGGTGCCCTGCCAAAGCTCCACCACGAACTTTCTTCAAGACTTCTGCCACTATAACTCGTAGGACAACCAACCTCATTTCGGACATCTACCCGTCGCTGATTACTCAGACGCTCTTCATCAATCTATCTCCGATCACCAGCGAATCACAATGAGAGCAGTACGAGGTAGTTTGGGGGCAGTGGTTAGTGACATATGTCCATCCAGACCTCGGCACTTGGGTACTCTTTCGCTCGGCCAGCAGTCCGAAGTCCTCTTCATCCCTCTGCACATTTATCCAGGGGTCATGACTCCATTTTCCCTTCGAATTCCACGGCAATCCTTCGGCAGGAAACTTCCTTCATCCTCTTTCCTGGTGAATAACTTGCAGCCTTCTGTAGAAAGATGCCACTAGCGTGCCACTATTTTGATAGTGCCTATAAATATTATATCTTACCAGAAATGGATCTTCGAGAAAATTTTTCGTTGATTTTAATTTCCTATGAGCGTGTGTAAAGTAATTGAACCTTAAATAAATCATACTCTAGGAGTGGGTAAATATGTCATGCATACATACATTCCTACAGTGCGGTACAGTAAGGCCCGGTTTCACAGTTTGAGTTTAAGCCGAAGCTTTAGTAAGCCACGCACGCCGCTTAAGCTAGGCTTACTCTTTGGCTAAAACACTACGAGTTTCACAGTAGGGGGACCATGTGCAGCTTTACTAAGCTGAACATCTCCGAAGTTGGTAATGCTTACGCATGCGCAATGATTCAATTATCATCTTTGTTTACATCCGTAGCCTATGATTGATTGACTTGTAGGTTATACATCGTTTATCAGCCAAGATAATTTAGAAAAATGAACGGAAAATGTGATTCCAATAATAGTAAAAAAAATTAAGTTTAAAAAAGGTCACTCGCCCATCCTGCTGACACGCATTACGACTACAGTCTAAAATGGCCATAACTTCTGAACCATTCATGCAAATAATGTCCTGACAAGGTTATTGTAATCTTATAAAATACTGGATGAAGTCAAACAATTTATTTCGATGAGGAATTCGAGGATAATATCATAATATTTATTTAATGTTAAGGAGTTATATTTTTTTACCGCTGAGTATAGCATAAAATCGCGTCTAGAGGGCAAACGGTTGGAAATAGGTATATACCATCGCGGACTTTTTTGTAGAGGTTTCTATGCTCTACAATTCGTACACTTACACTTGGGGTCTATCGTTGATGGTTCACGCAGCGTAAGCCAAGAAAGCAAGTGACCGACCGACATTTTTGTCTCTTGAGCCTCGAAATGTATTCAGAAATATAAGTTATTTACTTTAATGTTAATGTTATTGGTTTTACGTCCCACTAACTATGAATTTAAGCACCTTCACCACAGGACTGAGACAGGATCGAACCTGCCAAGTTGGGCTATAAGAAGGCCAGCGCTCTACCATCTCAACTGAATAGCTTAAACCTCAGTTTCATACAGCTTAAGCCAGTCACAGATAAGCTCGGCTTACCACTTGCACTCCCCACTGTGAAACTCGTCCAGAGTTTAAGCTCCCGCTTAAGCCCGATCCAAGGCTTAAGCGTGTACTGTGAAACCGGGCCTAAGTGTCATTTTGCTTTGCATAGGAAAATGAACTCAACGAAATTTGTTCCGATGGACTGCATATCAATATGTGGCTGGGAGTCATGAGCATTCTTAAGGAAAATAATGAATAGGAAGAGCATTGTCACATTTGCGGTTTTTGCGTAGGAGCGACGAAATCTTATGGGCAGCGTCCCTGTAAATTACTCGCTATATTATAAAAAATATTTGGTACAAAGATTTTGAAATATTTTGAAGTGACGTATCATCAAACTTTTGATAAAGGAAGTTACTAAGTTTCAGCCATCACACGCGTAACTCCGGCATTCTTACTGACTGAGCTACATGTGACATTTCAGTCAAAGTGATGCTGTCAATTAGTTTCAATTTTCACAAAATCATCGAGGAGGCTGATAATTTTGGTTGAGTTCAAAATATCCGTTTGTACAATATCCGATACAACTTTGAACGACTCTGTATGCCACAGAGGGAATTCACAGTGCCTGTGAAAATAGAGGTTCATTGATCATTACCATGCTCTTTACACGGATTTCGATGAGCAGCCATCCATGGAGGGATCAAACGGGTGTAGCATGCGGGAAATAGCATCCGGTCTAGACTGTTTTAGTGTTGGACGAAGCATCACACATAAATACAATGGGTCATAGTAGTACATTCATGTCACTGAAAGCCGACCATGTACATTTGAAAGGCTATCCCTCGTTTAAAACATTTTTCAGTTGGAGTAGTCCCAATTATTGCAATCAGTTCATTTATCTCGCAACTCTGTCATGAACATGCACTAACTTGAATAAAGGAATTTACATGACGTATTAAAGTGATCTCCCCCAAATCTGGTCGCTGCGAATGTAATTACTTAAAGATGGCACTACGTAACAAAAACACTGTTTATATATATATGCTTTGAGTTTATTGCATTAAAAAACGTGTTGAACGCGAATATGCCATTAGTTTTTGAGATGTCGACATTTTTCGATATTTTAACGATTTCTGAATTATTATAAATGAACTGGTTTGACTGGCATTCGCAGTTGTTCAGAGTAATCACCATTAGATGGCTGTAATGTGATGTTACAACTTTATTAGCATAAAGCTGGAAGGGCTCATTATATCGACTTCTTTAACAAGACATCTATATATAATTATATCAATGTCCTTCACAAAATATCTTCTTTTCCTTTGCGAATGTAGATGCAGTTCTCTTCTTTTAAGTGAAGTTGACTGTTGTCTCTTAACGTAGAAAAGTTGTCGTTTACCAGCAGACACGTTTTGTTGTATTTGCTTGCATTCCATTGGATTTAAGCAAGTGGCACATAAAATTGTGCCGGGCACAAAGCTCTTTGAGGTGTACCGTGCTTATTTCTGTGTGTCTGTTCAAGACCAACATGTTACTTGGGATATCCATGAGACTTGTGTCAGCAGCCGGTCTACTTTAGATGGTTGACAACGTGGAACAACGAAAAGCATGCCATTTTCAATTCCCCAAATACGGCGAGGGCCTACAGATCATCAAAACTGGTAATTTTCTATGGTAGATATTACACATTACAAAAATAAAAGTAGCAAAATAGATATTCCATATCCTAGCATACGGTAATTTATTGCTCCCATACCACATAGTGAAGTGCTGCCAATACCATCGCCGCAAAAACAGACTGCAAGTGGAAAGGAAGTAGATATGAATTCAAGTGACTGAGCGATTTCAGTTTTAATCAATAGAACAATTAGGAACCACAGCTCTTTACTGAACGGGAATTCGAAGACCATGTTAGGGAGCTGCAACTAACCAAACAAAAGGCTGAACGCTTTGAATTCCGTTTTGAGGAATATAGTTTATTCTATAAAGCCTGCAAATAAAAAGAAATATATGTAAGCTAAAGCATGAGGACTTTACGTGCTTCTATTAAATGTACGAAAATCTTTGTTTTGTAGTGATGTTATTGGTCTCTTTGAACATATTAAGATACCTCACGAACCAGACCTGTGGCGTCTGTTTATAGGTAGGTCAAGTAGAGGTCTCAAGGCGGTCCTGCTGCACAATGGGAACAAGTTTCCTTTCTTACCAGTAGCTCATCCGGCACAACTTAGAGAAATGAAAATATCAAGCTGCTCTTGGAAAAACTAAGATATAGATGTTTAAAATGGGATGTTTTTCGAGATTCTAAGATGTTGGGATTTATTCAGGGCTTAAATGTGACTACAAAAAATATTCCTGTTTCGTCATACTGAGAGATAGCATAGAGGATGATCAGCATTACGTCAGGAAAGAACGGCCAACAAGTAACGAACTCGTTCCAGGTGCACAGAACGTAAGAAATGAACCCCTTGTGCCCAGGGAGAACATCGTTGTTACCAACACTCCATATCAAAATTTGACTACTTCAGCGTTTCATCAAAAGTTCAGATAACAATATTGAGGCTCTGAGCCTCATCAGATAAATGTTCTCCAACTTGAAATATCTGAAGCAAAAGTAAAAGATGGAATTTTCACTGGACCTCACATTCGTGTGATGTTAAAATTAAAAGAACTTGTAGATGTAATAATCTCGATGAACGAAGTACTTGGGATGCTTTTAAAATGGTAGTGCAACAGATTTGTGGCAATTATGGAAGTGAGAATTATATGGAAATGATAGAGAATTTGATAGACAGTTCCCACTTACGTGCAAGTAGAATGTCAGTGAAAATGCATTATTTTTTCTCATATTGATTTCCTTAGACCAAATTTAGGAGCTGTAAGTGAGGAACACGGTGAACGCTCTCAACAAGGCTTTCACTGCATAAAAATTGAGTATCAGGGATGTTGGGAGTGTGCTATGCTGGGAGACTATGTATGGGGTATAGTACGTGCAGAGGGGTTACACACCATTCATGTATGAAGACGCAATGTAATTCAATATTTATGCACTTATTCCTACCAATTCTTTAAGTACTATATGTTAGAGTTCTTCTATAAGACTCTTAGTTGTATTAAATAAGCATGTAATATTAGTAGCTTTAAAGAATAGAATTCATTATCACATCCAATATATTGGCACTTAAGAAGTCTTTTATATTCCTAATGAGCATCACAAAATTAGGCAATAAATACAAAAAAGGTAACATAAACAAAAACTTTTTGTCTTTATACCCATATTTTCATCAACATACAACTCACAATACCTACCATGACAGTAACAAGCAATAGTGAATACATCCCTCTAGGTAGGGCTGGCGTCAGAATGGGCACCCAGCCGCAAAACTGAGCCAAATATACAACAAATGCCAAACCCAATAAGCTCGAACCCACCATCTCCCGAATGAAAGCTCACCGCAACGTAACCCAAACCACGCGGCCAAATCGCTCAGTAGCTTTATGATAATGGTTATCATGCTAAGGATGTTAAGGATCATTTTTTAAAGAAATGTGCTATTTCTTTATTTGTGGTGTGCTTAGGACTCAAGGACCTCTCTTACACATAAGGGCTGCAAAATTTTAATCTATGTATAAATACAATACGAAACCACACAGTAATAATAATAATAATAATAATAATAATAATAATAATAATAATAATAATAATAATAATAATAATAATAATAATAATAATGAAATCCGTAATTTTATTGTGGTTACTGATGTACAAGTAAATGAAGTAAAAACATTAAATCCATTCATTCCTCTCATTCATTCATTTCTTCATTTATTAATTTATTCATTTATTCATTTATTTATTCCATTAACAGTTTTCCATGAAGTCAGTGGCGTCCATTCCACAAGTACTTACAGCATGCCACCTTAAAGTTGCGATGGGAGGGAACGTCGCTAATGTTTGCAGGCAGAGAAATCCATGTCCTGAACACAGAGATTATGATAGAGCGGTTGTAAATAAGAGTGAGATTTACGGGTATGGCAACAGATCTTGTATTCAGGTCATGACAGGACGAGAGGTAAGAGAAAGGTGAAGAAAGACATTTGGGAGTAATAGTGGAAAATATTTTGTGTAGAAGTGACGAAATGGGAAGTTCACAGCGCTGTTGTAATCGCAGGTACAATAGCTTCTGATCATGAGGTGATACATGCACACCACATTACAGAATAAAGGTGCACGAGTATCTTGAGCAGCCGTTCAGGCTCGGGGGCTTTTTCTTGTTACACTCGTAGTTTACTTCATGCAACATAGTGTCACAATAGTCGAAGACAGTATCAGAGAGTGAATTAGTTTTATTTGAAATCGAACCGAGAATACATCAAAGAATCGTTTCAGTGGATAAAAGCATTTATGATCCGTGTTACCTGTACTTATTACCTGTTGAGCCCAATTTAGTGTCTTAGCCATAATAATTCCAAAGTTGGACACTAAGTAGAGATTGGTTATGCTTTATTTGTTTCATATAATTGGAAGGAAGACCCATTTCTTGAAGGAATATAGGCTTTTACTGGTACCGATAACAATAACTTGAATTTTCTTTGAGTTTTTTAATAAACTGCCTTTATGTGCATTGCCACTAAGATGATACAACCCAGCATTTATTAGAATTATTTATTGCTGTATCAAAATCACTCGGTTTGAATGGTAGAAAATCCGTGCATTATTTGTGTGCAGTTGGTATTTGCCAAAATTTAAGAGCTTGTGATATGTCATTAAGCTCTGTGATTAATAATACTGGACCAAGGATAGATCTGTGAGGGACACTTAAGGGCATCTTTAATCTTGAACTGAAACTTTAGACTGTCAGGTGTTGTCGACGAATTTTAAGATAGGAGGAAAAATCGTAATTCTATTAAAATGTAGTTCTCCAAGTGACTGCAGTAATAACTTAGGGTTGACAGCCTCAAAAACACTCCATATACACTAACGGGAATGGAAAGTCTTACACCATGAATACCTTGACCGAATACCACCAAAATGAAACCCTGGTATTTCCATGCCTGTGACAGATGTTGATTAAAATTTTATCCTCACACGGCGTAATTTTTTGTACAGAAAAACGCCATTCCTAAAGATGGCGGTTGGTGTAATACGTGATGGCTGTTGGGTGTTGCTAACTTACTGTATCTTTTCAAGTAGAGATCCCAACACAGCATGCCTAGAGGACGCTCACGGGCACCTTATCGCCATGTTTCGGACTTTGTGAAAGTCCGAATCATGACCATGAAAGATATGGGAGCATCATACCGACAGATTGCGTAGACAGTTGGCTGTAGTGCAATAACTACAGAACGAGTAGTGACAAAATGAAATGGACTCCGGACACCAGTGTGGCACGAAGTGCAGGCACGGGTCCTTACAGAAGGAATACACGACGAGAATATCGAAGGATTCGTCGGCTGGCTCTGACGAACAGACGGATGACAACAGCTGAAATCTGGACAGACGTTACAGGCAGAGTGTCACCACGAACCGTCGGGAACAGATTACTGAAAGCTGGGTTGAGACGTCGAATTCCCATGCGTTGTTTACCACTGACACCAAACCACAGATAACCAAGACTTGCATGGTACAGAGCCAGAGTCAACTGGGACATCGAGTGGCATTCTCCGGTGTTCAGCGATGAGCATAGCTTCAGTTTGTAGACGTCAGATCTATGTGAACATGTCCGTAGACGACCTGGTGAAAGGTCGCAGGAAGAGGCGTTTATCGATGCATATACCTCTCCAACTCCTGGAATTGTGGTGTGGGGAGCAATTGGATATGACAACAGGACGGATTTGGTGCTTGTTGAAGGGTGAATACATGCTCGCTAGTATATAGCAAGAATCGTAAACCCTGTTGTCATACCCTTCATGACAAGGGTAATAAATGACATATTCCTGCAGCTCACACCAGAAACGCCTTGAGGAATGTACGGACCCTTTACTAATCTGCCCGGTCCTCTGATTTGCCACCCATAGAGCAGACCTAGGATGTGATGGAAAGACGTATACAGGCATTCTAGCTCCCAGCCATCAATCTTCATGAAGTGACACAACATGTGTTTCAGGCATGGTAAGAAATCCCTCAAGGTGAGATTCGGAGGCTGTTGCGTCCATACCACATGAAATATGGGAGTATATTCGTGCCCGTGGGGGGCATAACTCATACTAATGATGATGGTGATGGACAGTTCCGAATGGGCTGAACGTTTAATAATTTAATACCAGTTATGTTATGAACATCTCCACAGAGTTTGATAAATATCCGAGTGATACTTCATGAAGTAACAATTTCCATTTCCGGTAGTATACACACACACACACACACACTAATATCAGTACAGTCACGTCCCGTAGGTCCATTGCACATCAGATATATCCGTCAGTCGTTGTAAAGCTATCGTAGTGATTTGACCTGTTCTTGAAGCCAGATAGAAAGGGGCTGAGGAGGAATGCTTGGTAAAGTATCCAGTTTCGTGTGTGTGAACTAAGCTTTCAAAAACTGTTCAAACACTTTTGATTAGGGTGGTGGTTGGATACTAGACTATAATCTGAAGGAGAATATAACTCGAAAGTTTTCGGGGTGGGTCTAATAAATGCATCCTTTTCAACACCCTGAAACACTCCGTTTGCCAGGCAGTATTTAAATATATTAGTATTAGAAGAACAGCTCTCAAGATATATTTAATCAGTGACATAGGAGGTCATCATTATCTGAGACACTGTTTCTATACAGTAAATCACACGTTACACTTCATTCGAGCTGACAGTTCTAAAAGAGATTTGATGGTCGCTGTTAAAACACAGGTGATCACTATTTGGGAGTGGAGGTAGAGGCAATATTTTTCTTCATTCTGCTGTAAGTCTCGCCGACAAAAGGCTAGGAGTGGGTAGGAAGCGACGGTGGATTTAATTACGGTATAGCCCCAGCATTTGCCTGGTGTGAGAATGGGAACCCACAGAAAACCGTCCTCAGGGCTGTCGACTGTGGGTTTTGAACCCCTCCCGAATACAAGAGGATAGCTATGGGACCCAAACCGCACAGCCACTTGCTTGGTAGATGCAATCTTTGGCAGTGCAAAATGATCATTTATAACCTCCAGTGATATTCTTGGCTCTTGTTGCTGTACGGCTTAACTTATCGTACGTCATTTACGGATTTTTTAATAAGTTTCTGAAAATATCAGGCGTGATCAAAAAGCTTCCGTTTGAGGGCGTTGCTGCAGCGGACCTGCAACGCAGCGCGACTCCGATACGGGTATATAAGCACGGACGGGTAGGCAAAATGATTAGTGCGGCAGTCGTGTCGTTCCCAGTTGCGTGCGTTAAAAGCGGCCACGTGAGCTATGGCGACGTCATTACCAAATGTGTCGAAACAGGACCAACGAGCTCTTGTTCCGTTCTTGGATGCCGAAGGATAAACACCGGTGGACATCCATCGGAGAAGGAAGAATGTGTACGGGGCAGCATGTCTGTCGAACACCACCGTTGTGGAATGGTGCACCAAGTTCCGTGCAGGCCGCATTTAGACACAAGACGCCGGTCGATCTGGGAGGCCAGCCTCATAACGCAGAAGGTATGCCAACTCAAGTGCGAGGCACTCGAGCAACCGCCCTATGGTCCTGATCTCTCCCCATGCGATTATCACACCTTCGAACCCCTCAAAACAGGCCTTAAAGGATCGACGCTTCCTGGCGGACGAGGATGTGCAACTGGCGTTACGGACTTCTTCAACCCAGTGCGTCGGTGTGATGAGAGACTTGATGCTCAAGGCGATTTTGTCTGATTGGCATCACGATTCAGAACTGTACGGCCGTCGAACGGGAACATTTTGATCGCCGGTTATTTATAATTATATATACAGTTTCTAATTAACAGTTTGATTCTGTTTCTCAGAATCCTGTGCCACTCGAAATCATCTTTGTTACGGTCTATCTATATTGTCTGTACCATTTATCACTACAGGACGCAACAAATCCTATCTTAGTGGTTAGCCAGGAGAAGAAATAGCTGGTGATACCTAATGTTACGTGCTCAAGCGACCGTCAGCCTTCTCGCAGCCCCTTCAGTATTACCTGAAAGGGGATGACTAAGCAAGCTCGGGGAACTTCCCAGCCCGCCCGAGGACATGCCACGGCTCTTCCTCTATTGTACACTTCATCTAATTCCTCCATGCAATTTCTGGAAGATACGATGGGAAGATTCGATCTCCAGATGAACCCTGAATGTTCTAGTGGCCCAACATCGAGGTATAAATACAAGGCTCCTGCAAGCGAGCTGTTGTTGTGGTGTCGGAGAGAGCAGTGAGTAGGTGGAGACGACAGAACGGAACACTGTACTGAGTGTTCGTGTATTCCTGCGTGAGTCAGTGAGGAAAGCCGCTATCGTGAGTGTGAAGGTAAATGGATCTCTGTTAATGTTCGCTGTTGTGAGTATTGTCTTGCTGTTGAATAATGTTGAGTCGTTTCGTTGTTCACTGCATTTCACCCTGTGAATTACTGGACTGTCTGTGGAATCGAACCAACGACCAGTCATCGTGTGTTGTGTAGCCAGCGGCATTGTGTTCAACTTCAGCGGTCTACACACAGCTGCTGTACGATTTGACTGGACTTGGGAAAGTGAAAGTAAGGGCTATAGCCTTCCTCAGGTAATTAAAACCGGCCGGGACTCCCTGGTGTGTGTACAGAGGAGAGATTTGTAAATAGACAGTAATTAGTATGTGTGGCTGATTAGAATTGTGTGTTTATACAACGTATATGTGTGTATGTGGGTGCATTTATTAGGTCATACTGAAATAAATTAGAGTAATGAAACAGATAGAACTTTATTCGTAACACAATTGATGCGTGCTTGTCAAATACTTCCAACACCAGTCAATTAAATTCGTTTACTTTCGAGTTTATGCCCTGAAACTAACTTACTAGAGTTTATGTCCTGAAAATTACGCATACTATTCAAGGTAAATTATACGTGTCTTGGCGGACTTTAATCTCTTATTGTAACGTAGCGTGGTTTGCAGGTAGGTATTAATGTAGAATAATACAGGTGCATTAAGTCAGGTTAGGAGCTTTTTGGAGGAATCTGTCCGTGTGTAATTACTTTTCGAGGTTAACTTTTGACAAGAAGGTCAATTAAAGTAACATTTATAGGACAGTGTAATGAACGTGAATCGTAGCATTGACGGGTAGAATAGCCTTTGACAGGGTAATTTGCTTCACTGGGGTGTTTTTAAAGGTCGTTGGTAAAGTCACCCGTGACTATAAAGTCTTCGTATATAAATGCCACTTCACAATCACCATTATGTCTTATTTTACTTGGCTTGTATTCTGTTCCTATTAATATATTTTAAGGCAGTCTAATTCTATGAACATAAATTCTGGTCTTTGTATAATTGTTAGTTCAGAAGTACAAATGATCTATATTTTATGTCATTTCCGCTTTGAAGTAGAAGTTAACTCATAATTTTTCAATAAAATCATGGCATAATATTGACGTATAAGTCAAGGTCAGCTGCCGAGGATGGCAATTCCTTGCGCATCTGGCTTTCACTGATTCCGATAATATGCACGTTGATCACTTCAAAAATAGCCTGTAACTATTCCAGGTGCGCTAATAAGGACTGTCCACTTACGAGGAAACAGGTTAACGTCTGCGAATTAAAAACAGAACGTCTTTCGACAGAAGTCACGCTGAAGGCGGCAGAGGCGAAGGATGCCAGTCAGTGACACTAGGGCTGAGCTGGTGGACAAACATCTGTAACTAAGCTCCAGAGCATAAAATTAACTATGAAATAAAGTAAGGTTACCTGGACATCCTGGCGAGTAGAACCACTGAATTTTAGAAGCACACATGTACAAACTAATTGCTGCACATTTAATTTTTACCTATGTTCACGAGTCCATCCTACTTCAAGCAATGTTTTTTAAGTGCGGCATGGTGCTTGTTTGAATTTTACTATTCCCTTAAAACGAAACTGCGCCCGTCTTGAGTTCAATATTTTTGCAGTTCCCAACTATTACCCGCCCGATTCAGAATAATTCTCCCCACACTTGTGAAGGACTCGGCCTAAGTCCATTCCCATTCACAGATCGCTTGGCACGCCAAACCCCTACCACATACGACCAAAGAAACTTAATAGTATTCGGTCGATTTCCATGTCCAGTTTGATACCAGAAAGGAGAACCAAACAAGTCAGCAAATACGTACAAGACATTTCATAAATTGCAAGCTCGGAAGAAACATTAAAAGGAAATACACGAATTGATGTACATTATAAATGAGAGTGGTTCTGAAAGTGTTAAAGAAGGAATGGCATATAGTACCCGTCTGTTCATAGGCCATTGGAAATAATATTTATACAATTATCATAAGTGAATGAGACCAGAGAGGGATGGTGTAATGTGGTGAAATATGACGCAATAGTGCGCGCCATTGAGAGCATCATAGCTTCGCATAGGGTGCGTTCCTACCAAAAAAGGAGGGAGATAAGCCAAGCCAACCACTTCAACTAGGGGAGTTTTTGATGCCAAGATGTGGGAGAGAAAAAGCGGGAGAATCCAGGACTGTCAGAAATAAAACTTGAGAAGTATCTCTGTCCATGGATGGAATCTAGAAAAGTGTAAAACGATAGAAATACTGAGAGTAACTTTCTGAGCGATTTGATATGCCTCATTAAGCTAATTATCATCGCCTCGAATTAATTGATCTTCATCTCGAGGACCGTGGGAAACAAGCCAGAGCCAAACAAGGAACTCACGTGGCCAAAGCGGGGAAAAACAGCGTGGCTTGGGATAGTCACTCCAATAAATACTGAGCTGAGAGGACGCGGAGATCGTTCTCTACATTCAACTCAGACCGTAAGGTGCATCTTGCGTGTCGATCACGCTTAGATAGAACAAAGCATTTTATATTTGCGATTTTTAGTTGGAGAATTTTCCCTTCGTCTGTGTATTTAAGCATACAGTACATAAGGTAATCGAGTGCCATAAACTGAGCAGGAAGCCGAATAAGATGATACGAATTAGAAACAACTTTTATTCACTGCAGTTATTCTTCGAATAAGTCGAAATCCGGTGTAGTCTGAACGCTAACTTGTTCTTAAGTTGGTGTAGGCTCGAAAGGAACAATATAATCTAACTGAATTAAAATGGACCATTTACACATGGACAGAAATTAATCTGCCTAAACAATAGGCGGTTATCTCAAGGAAACGCCATAAACTGTAAATACATTAGTGTGGCGTAGGCGAAAGAAAGAAGTAGCACAGAACTTTATCTGTGCGTATATTAGGAGTGAAGTCTGTGTGTGATCTCACGTAATTGACAGTTTCAAACCTTAGGCAAATAAACCTGAGGAATGCACGGATATGCGAAATAAGGGAATATTCATTTAACCAGATACAAATGTTAACACTGCATTTTCTTCCACTTACATTATATCGCACAAACGCTCGCCCACAAGCGCTAATAGATCACGGCGTGCCCAGCTGTTCGAGAAGGTGAAGGGAGACCTCAGTAGCAGCAGGGAGAATAAGATCCTTAATTGTGCTGCATTGGGTCATCACGGTCCGATAGAGAAATCAGTAACCGCTGGGAGAAGAAGTTCCTTAATTGTACAGCGTTGCGTCTTCACGGTCCGTACGAGACATCAATGCCGAGTGTTCCTGTTAAGAAGACAGAAGACTATGGTGATGTTGTTGGCGTCGAAACTAGGAATGCTGCCCTGTGTCAACGGCTGTAGCATGAGCTGCTAAAGGATGCAGTCCGCCATGGAGGATCGTTAAGATGAGCAACGAATCAAGGTCAGACAGATTCTACCATTTAAGCATGAGATAGAGTTAGGATAGCTACGCTAATCTTGTAAATAAAAACTTTGCCCTTCAGGCGATTGTGTACATAAGTTTTGCGCTCAGGACGAGCATGTATTTGGTAGTGTAGTTTATGTATGTGTGTGCTATTCTTTATTGGTCATAGTTTTAGTTGTTTCTTTGATTGTGTACGTAAATTTGTCGGTCAATTGAAGGAGGGATTATTCTGTAAAGTCATCAATACAATAACTTGCGCCGTCTGGTAAATGGGATAGGCAGACCTTGTGTCTTAGGTGAACTAGCTAGATAACTGCATGTGTATGCCTTAGAGACATAATTTCATATTAGTGATCAGCGTTGTAAGCTTCAAGATCTTCGTAACAGTTCCTTCCAACACTCTCCTGAACGAGGAGCGGGATTCGAACGGCAGACTATTCAATGCTGAGAAATAAGGCCAGGCGAAATATTGAAATGGGAATGCCTTGTCAGCATTCGCCGTCCATGTATTTCTTGTGGAAAACGCGCTAACCCCCGTCTTTGAAGATTTGAAATGAGCGCCGAGCGTGCAGGCATCATGTTTGACAGCGCAGGCAGGTGACTGGACGCTGCAGGGTACGAGCCAAGGCCGAGTGACGTCACGATCGAATGTTCCATGCCTCCGATATCACTATAGTCAGAATGGAATATCCGATCGTAATTTGAAGCACATCACCTTGTAGGCCTAAATAACAAATACTACTATACCAAATTTCAAGCAAATCGGTGGAAGGATGGCCGAGTTAAGGAAGGCTAATGAATCTCATATTTCCAGTCTTGCCAGCCGAACTGTGGTGATAAAAGGAGCTCGCTAGCTCCGTAGAAGGCAGAGTGTGTTTCGTCGTGTCCCAGCTGCCACGCCGTACG
Source organism: Anabrus simplex (assembly GCF_040414725.1). Classification (NCBI taxonomy): domain Eukaryota; kingdom Metazoa; phylum Arthropoda; class Insecta; order Orthoptera; family Tettigoniidae; genus Anabrus; species Anabrus simplex. The sequence continues at coordinate 267,068,553 of NC_090266.1, read as the reverse complement.
GGCCAGCTGCGGGAGTATAGTCTGTTATTTTGTCCGACTAAGGGCCGATGGTAGATGATACGCGATACGGTTCGAGTGCCTAAGTGTCGAACGTATACTCGTACGACTTTACCTTCGTGTGAAGGAAATAAGTTACCTCAGAAGACTTGTTCAATAGTAATGCAAGCGATAGAATCGGTTTAGCTGATTAACATTCTTTTGACTTGTGAATTTCGTCTTGCAGAGACTGTGTTTTGATTGCTGTCACATGGACCTTGCTTTTATAAAGAGTGTGATTAACTTGGTGCATCATGACTGTGCCTCAGTGAAAATAAATTTCTTCTCGAATGACTGTGTTAATTCACTTCTTAAAAGACTGTGCCTTAGTGAAAATCAATTTCTTTTCGAGAGACTGTGTTAATTCATGTCGTAAAATACTGTGCCTACATTTCTTCTCGAGAGACTGTGTTTATCCACTTCGTAATTGACTGTGCTTACATTTCTTTCAAGAGACTGTGTGAAGTTACTCCGTAAAGACTATGTCTTACTGGATTTTAGTTTTTTCACAAGACTACGCGTTACAATTCATAAACAGTTCCTTTACGAAAACTTGGTTTCAAGTCACGAGACTGCACTGTGGTCAATTAAAACTGCCTTCATAGAATCTTTAATGTTTTTCAAAGTTTATGTGTGCTAGATCATTGCATTTACTTCACGGTATTCACTACGAACACTACGAAATACTGTGTCCGAGGGGCTCAATTTATTTCTTTTCTTTGAACTGAGATTAAGTGAAGTTGCATACGGTTGAACCTCAGAGGATTCCAGATTTTTTGTTGCCTATCATTTCAAGTTCGTCAGTGATTATATAATTCACTGAACAGTGTTAAGATTCATTGTCATCACGGAACTGTGGTTCTGAATTTATTTCTACGAAGTAGTTTGCGTCCAACACTATTGACAGTGGAACTTGTGCAATGTCGTGCCACGACCTTCATTTCAATGCGGTAGAGGAGTTTGATATTCTATGCGAAGCCCATACATTCCTTTACTCCCTAATCTAATCTACTGTTCCACGCTGCACTATCACCAGACGTCAGACTTAAGGTTCGAGCCTCATTCAATCATCGAGGCTCGACAACCGCCGTGGGATGACGTGGTGCCATGGTGAGGGGAAGGAGTTCAGCGACGTGGGACGACGCCGACGCTGAGGGACGACGACCGATGCCGACATCGAGGGTCAACGCCTTCTCTACATATTTCTGGACACTGAAACTCCAACCATTCTTCTGTAATGGTGATGTGATTTATCTGTTTTTCTTAAATAAACTGGAGGTTCCAATTAAAAAAACTTATTGCACTACCCTTCTTTCTCCAACTCTCTGAGCATGGACAGTACACGCCCTGGCGTCAGTCCTTGTTCTCCACTAAGCTAAAGTACGGGCGTTCCTGTTACAATATATAAGTTAAATGATTCAAACGGCAGATTATTCAATGCCGAGAAATAAAGCCCAGCCAAAATATATCTAAGTTTAATCAGCCTAGAGGTGCTGAGATAGAATACGCCCTAATTTGTGTAGATACGCAAGTATAAGCGTACGATAATGAGAGATGAAATGGCTCTGTATATGAGCAATGTTGCGTGCAGATATACGCACAAAATTAAATATAAGACTTACGGTTTCACGATTGACAAGGTTATTAAAGGGCCAGGTAATTCAGTTTATTATTTGTGGGCTTGCAATGAGTGAAAGAAGTCTCGCAGTAGTTCGAACCATTCAGCCGTCAGCTGTGTGGGCCAATAAATCAAGTGTGGAATCCATGATGGCCGCCGAAAATCCCTCCCTGCTAAGTCTGGAGTTGTGTCATGGGGTGAGTTTCTGACGTTATTTGTTTGGGTTACCAGTCCCCTAGCCAAAGCAAAGTCATTGCCATCTGCGGACACATTCTTAGCACGGTTGAAGCCACACTTTGAAAGCTGAAAAGGAAAACGCATGTCGTTGTATTATTTATTTTACAGGAATATGGTGATGTCCAGACTACTCCGTGCGGTGTCATTGTATTATACTTGCATTTAGTTTTATTTTGAGGTATTGAATGGATCTAGGATCGGTCACAGGTTCATCTCTCGGATAGAGAGACGATATTCGCATGTTTAGTTTTAAGCACATGCCTCATAGGTTAAGGTGTTCTGTAGTGTCATGTAATTATGTCCCAATAAAGGGAAGTTATTAGGTTAAAATCAAGCGAGGTTATTCATCTCTAATTCAATATTAATGTTTATTTAAGCGAACACCGTTACACATAGAATCTGTCTGCACCGTGAGAAAGCAGTAAGGAAATCAGTCAGCGAACTACGATAATGAAGACTAAACTGGACTTCCTTGCTGGAAATCTGACAATATTTGAAGATGACCCTTTCTGGCAGTACCATTTGTAAAATTCATGTACAAATTTGTTGAATTCATTAACTATCCAGATGGCATTTTCATTTCATATCTCACTTTTGTAAATAAAATTTGTTACTTGATTATGACATTCTAGCCTGCAACTCTCGTTATTTAGGTGAATTTAAGGTAGTTTAACCTTAATTATCCTGTTCCCCTTCAATTTAATTTATCGACGCCCTTATTTAGCCCACCGTAGTCGATGGCTGTGTAGTCTGGAGCTGTAGAAGAGGAAGTCTGAATTAAGGTAAGCTATGTGCCAGGGTTTGCGAACCATTTAGGTGAGTATTTTACCAACTACAGCACTTCCAGTTTGTTCTCAGCGTTTGCTTGAAAGAAAGTGGATGCTATAGGGCACAATATAGTGGCCCTTTAATAAAATTGTGTCTCTGAAAATTAATTTTATGTTTGTTCGTTGCGCAAGTGATGTAATGGACCCTATTGTTATTCGAAGGTTATTATTCCAAGTCACAATATTGCTTGCACAGTTCAGTCTACATCATCTTATTCATTTAACGCTCTTTCAGGGTCTCTTATCTTAAATTGTATCACGATCTTGTGGAATTATAGTGGTTGCTAGTATGTGAGATGTCATGGCATGGCGAAAAAGGATTTTCCAGTTTCTGATCGATAGTTAAGAGGATGGTGACTCACAAACACTTGATAATGGGTTGAGAAATTATGGTTATTCTACTTCTAAATGGAGCACCAGAACAGGAATTCTCCTCCTCTAGAAGTGCCAGTGGAAGGAAATACAGCACACCTCTAAAACATTTCACTTAAAAGCCAGAAATCGGAAATGTAACTGAGATGTTGTTGGCTGTCAAGTTCATAAGTTAACATAAGCAAAGTAAGTAATTGCAATTCGTCGCTCATTTTCAAGCAGAACAATTTTATTTCAAAGCGTTAAGTTGAGGTTTATATAAATTTGAATATGATAACCTTTAAACTTAGTATAACATTTTTTACATGAAAATTCCACTTCGTGAGGTACCAGTTACCGACGTAACTGGCGTTCTAAACAAAGCTTCTAGTGAAACTCAAATCATACAATCGTGTTTAGGTGCACTATAAAGCTCAATGTAGTCGTAATTGGTCTGCCCAAAAACTAACTCTCCTTTAGCATGTTACTTACCATTCGCAAAAGTATTTTGCCCAGTTGCACTAAAATCCTGTGAGCAGTTCTCGAATACAATATACCAATTGTGAAAATATTTAATAAATTAAATAAGAAACCAAATTTTCAACACTATATAGCTGGCGTCCCCAAAGACAAAATTCTGCCACCGTGCAGTCTCTTAAAATGTATAGTAATTGCAGGGACGGTAAAATCTTATTCTCATTTTTCCTCTTATCCTAATCCTTTTACTCTTCTTCTTCTTCTTCTTCTTCTTATTCTACTTTTCAGTTCTTTTGAGCTTTATTTCAGGAAGCAGGCTGCGTTAAATTAACCATACGTGTGAACCAACTATTAATAATAATAGTAATCATAATAATAACATAATGATAATACTGTTTTTAAGACATAGTATAGTAATGAATTATGATAAATTGGTTTCCCATTGACGCGAAAGAATGTGACGACGATGGTAACAATGACGTATAAAGTGCATTAGCAAATTCTTTCCGACATGATTTAGTGCTAAAATTATTAATAACATAGTGGCTACGCACTTACTAAATATTTATTTCATCAAATTTTATTTAGAAGGAATTAAGCCCTGAAATACCAAACTATTAGGTGGTTCGCATATTCCTAATTCTAGTGAACTGTTGCGATATAATGTATAACTTTATTTGCCGTACAATGAGAAGATTATCGTACACATACCTTAGAATTTTTGAATTAAAGTTGAATTGTTCCTAAAAGGTGCTGTGCCACATCAGAATATGTGTGTATCGGATAACGTGCGTTTCATTCAGGCTGGAGTAATGTGTTTTACTCTATCATTGTACAAGGTACAATTCAAGCATATTTGTGGTATGAGTGTGCAAAGATCTCACGAAAAACCTCAGTGTTACTTTTATTTTAATATATTACATCATTCACTATTTAATACACATACATTTCTTAAGATATTTACCTACGATTTTTAAATACAAAGAGCATATACTGTAAGTTCCATTATCAGGTTTCTGTACGATATTTTATATTTCCTCCTTTCATTCTCTCTTTCTTTCTGTAATTGCCAGAGTTTCTATGAATAAAACCAAGCATTTTGTTAGCCGAACTAATTACATTCGCAATAAGGCTTTTTAAAGTAAAGTGAAGTAATAAACTCATGTCCTCATCCCGAGGTGGCACAGCTCTTTTCAGGCAAATCCCAAACGGAGGTGAGCTGCATGTACCATTTCAAACACATGCCAGCCCTCCTACTATCCATAAATTGCTGGCAGTGTCGGAAATCGAACCCGGGCCCCCGAGGACGACAGCTAATAACACTAACCGTTACGCTACTCCTAAATCATTAATCGGTGGTAAGGTTTCATGTGTTTTTCATTGCAATACGTCTGATTTATATATTCCTTTTCCTGGTAAATACCACAACTTTACGTTTCTTAAAATTGAGAAATATTTTATTATCACAGCGTAATATAATCATACTGTTAATACTCGTGCACTCGTTTTGGTATAGATTTTGAAATAGTGTGCATGGCAAACCTCACTCCTGTTACCTTGACAGGTCGGCGCGGAATTTTGAACAAGTGAACGTGGCTAATTTCACTGCTGCCTTCTTGACAGGTCTTAACATCCTGCACTTGTTTTGACACGGAATTTTGAACGATCCCTAACCTCACAGCTGTCATCTTGACGGGACATAGCCACGTGCTTTTGACAAGCGGAAATTTGAACGACCCTAACCTCACTGCTGTCATCTTGACGGGACTTAGCCATGTGCAGGCGTGGAATTTTGAACGATCTTAATCTCACTTCTGTCATCTCGACGGACTTAAACATGCGCGACACCATCCTGGACGGGGCGTAACCTCACAGGGTTTTAACCAGATGCCCTTCCCGAGGAGGGCCTAACCTCAGAGGATTATAGTTTTAATTCGAGCTGCCTTCTCGACATGTTCCTTCCCGACACCATCTTGGAGGGTCTTTAGGACTCTAGTTTTTAAGGCTAGCTGCCCTTCTCGTCATGTCCCTTCTCAACACCATCTTAGAGGGGCCTAACCTCCGAGGATTATAGTTTTAAGGCTACCTGCCCTTCTCGACATGATCCTTCCTGTCATCATCTTAGAGGGGCCTGAGGACACTAGTTATAAGGCTAGCTGCACTTGTCGTCATGTCACTTCCCGGCACCATCTTGGATGGGCCTAGGGACTCTAGTTTTAAGGCTAGCTGCTCTTCTTGACATGCCCCGAACGATCGCTAACCTCACTGCTGTTATCTTGATGGGACTTAGCCACGTTCCTCCTCCTCCACCTCCTACACGCACTTTTACTGTTAGATGGCTATCCCTCTTTTCTCGTTACATCCCCGTTCCCGTCACTATCTTAGAGGGGGTGTAACCTCAGTGGACTCTTGTTTTAATCCTAGCTGCCCTTCCCGACCTGCCCCTTCCCGTTACCATTTTAGACGGGACCTAAGGACCCTAGTTTTAATGCTATTGGACCTGGTGCTACCTCTTTCCGTTACTATCTTGTCTGTTCCCCTTCTCGACGCCATCCTGGAGAGGTCTGAATTTAAAGCGTACAGTTTTATAACGAGATCCCCTTCCCGACGCCATCTTGCGAGATGCCCCTTACTAACGTCATTTTATTTGACTGATGTGACAATGGAACGCTCTGTAACCGACAGCGTGACGTCATGGAGGTTATCTCAATCCCTCCTCCTCCTGACACATTTTTACGGACAGATGCCCTCCTGCTCTAGATGGCCCTCCCCCTCTACTATTTTTGGAGGAAGCCTAACTACACCGTCGCTAAGGCTTTACGTCTCCATCCGACGCGTGACCTCCCCTCCTGAACGAGATAAAACAGGTTGTTAGTCTGTACAGGTTCAATCCTTTTTCAGAGGACCAGAAAAATGCATTGTATGCCCTCCACGAAGGACAACAATTTGTGTGTGTTTAGAACGTATATACAGTAGTCTGGTGTTATCTTACAGTAAAGATTTGAATAGTCAGCATATATTCCCATCGTGTTCTGGACAGAAAAATCTTACCTTGACTACACATATAAGTTAGGAGGAGGGCGCGGCATCTTGTTGATAAAAAACAAGATAAATCGACACACAGACAGAAGATGATTGCATGGAATAAAACAACGTCTCTCTCTCTCCTTATTTCAAGTATATAACATCAACTTTATGAAGCAAACACAATAGTTACCGTAACAGAATAAAAAATCATGGATTCGAACTCTGATCTCCCTCCGTTCAGCATTAGAATAACAAATTCTAATACATGCATCACATGGATTTCGAACCTTGAGGCAATCTCCACGCCTGTAACCTCCCTCTCACACACAAATCTTGTAGCTGTGTCTCGAATATTCACCTAACGCGCTGCCTTCCAATGCTAGTGCCTTCATGTCCCAAAAATTCGCGAATTAAGAATACAGTGTTCCAGGCCGTAGGCATTCCTGGTACACTACACATGATTCATGATAAACACACAGTTTCCGTAAAAATTATATGCATGGAATTGAACGCTGAAACTCTCTGGTGTGTAAGATAACAACAGAATATACATTATAACAAACGCACTACTTCCTATTTTCGATAGTACACTTCTTTGATGTTATACGCACACAGCACTTTCTGTCGTAAAACCGAACACAAAAGCAAAATACGGAATTCATTGTTACAAAATATTTTGTAGGACAAGCAAATGCCGTGAGCTAGCCCTGACACACGTATATTTTATCACGACAAGTTTTAATTTTCTGCACACTTTATTCACAGATATAGCAATTTTAATTCTTTAGTATTCCTTTTCCTTTTTTTATCAACAAGATACCGAGCCCTCCTAACATATATTGATACTGAAGGTAAGATTTTCTGTTCAGAACAGGATACGAATGTATGCTGACTATTCAGTTATTTACGGTAAGATAACAACCAAGCATATAAACACACAAAACATTGCTTTCTTGGTAGAGAGCACAGCTCAATGCATTTCTTTTTCCGGTCATCTGCAACAGGATTGAAACTGTACAGATTAACAACATGTTCTATCTTGCTCAGGAGGGGAGGTCACGCGTTGGATGGAGACGTAAAGCCTTAGCGACGGTGTAGTTAGGCTTTTTCCAAAAATAGTACAAGGGAAGGGCAATCTAGCGCAGGAGGGCATCTGTCCGTATAACTGCGTCTGATAACGGTAAGTCAGTGAGGAGGAGGAGGGACTGAGCTGACCTCCGTGACGTTACGCTGTCTGATTCCGAGTGTTCCATTTTCACATCAGTCAGATAAGATGACGCTCGGAAGGGCTATCCCGTAAGATTGTGTCGGGAAGGGGATCTCTTTATAAAACTATACGCTGAAAGGTTAGACCTCTCCAAGATGGCGTCGGAAAGGGGGGAACAGGCAAGGTAATAACGGAAGGGGATAGGGCCAGGTTCAACAGCATTAAAGCTAGGGTCCTTAGGGCCCGTCGAAGATGGTAACGGGAAGGGGCGTGTCGAGAAGGGCAGCTAGGCTTGAAATTGGAGTACACTGAGGTAAGGCCCCATCTAAGATAGTGTCGGTAAAGAAGATGTAACGAGAAAAGAGGGATAGCCATCTAACTGTAAAAGTGTGAGGAGTAGGAGGAGGAGGAGGAGGAGGAAGAGGAAGGTGGCTACGTCCCGTCAAGATAACAGCAGTGAGGTTAGCGATCGTTCGGGGCATGTGAAGAAGAGTAGCTAGCCTTAAAACTAGAGTCCTTAGGCCCCCTCTAAGATGGTGTCGGGAAGGAGCATGTCGGGAGGGGCAGTTGGCCTTGAAACTATAATCCTTTGAGGTTAGGCCCCTCTAATATGGTGTTGGGAAGAGGCAGGACGAGAAGGGAAATAAACTTTAAAACTAGGGTCCTTAGGCCCCTCCATGATGATGTCGGGAAAAGGCATGACGAGAAGGGCAGCTAGCCTTAAAACTAGGGTCCCTAGGCCCCAAGATGGTGTCGGGAAGGGACATGTCGGGAAGGGCAACTAGCTTTAGAACTAGAGTCCTTTGTCCCCCTCTAAGATGGTGTCGGGTAGGCGCATGTCTAGAAGGGCAGCTGGCCTTCAAACTATAATCCTGAGGTTAGGCTCCTCCTTGGGAATGCCATCTAGCTAGAACCCTGAGAGGTTACGCCCGTACAAGACAGTGTCGCACATGACTACGTCCGTCAAAATGACAGCAGTGAGGTTAGGGTCGTTCAAAATTCTGCTTGTTAAAAGCCATTTTGACAGTTGTCACTTATTCAAATTTCGCTCCCACATAGCCAAACAGTAAGGTTAGGACCTGTCAAAATGGCAGAAGTGAGTTTAGGACCTGTCAAGATGACATCAGTGAGGTTAGCGACATTCTCTTAATTAAATCCCGCGCCAAAACACAAAAGTGAGATTAGGGTCTGTCAAAATGACAGCCGACAGCTGTCAAAAGCACGTGCTTTTGTTTGTAAACAAGACTACGTGCTCATGATATCACGGTCACGTGGCTATGACGTCATGCAGTAAGTGGCCTTGGCCTGTGTCAATGACCTCGTGGGAAAATGCTGATTCAACTCCCATTGTTTTAGTACCCTCCCAGCCCTACTACTTACGTCGCACATGCCCAGATAGTTTTTATGGCGACTATAGGATAGGAAAGGGCTAGGATGGGAAGGAATCGTCCGTGCCCTTAATTCAGGTACAGCCCCAACATTTGCCTGGAGTAAAAATGGGAAACTACGGAAAGTTATCTTCAGGGCTGCCGACTATGGGGTTCTAACCCTGTATCTGCCGGATGCAAGCTCATAGCTGCGCACCCCAACCCGCACCGCCAACTCACCCGGTTTTTTTCGTAATTCCTATTGTACATGGATGTATACAGCTTTATGTCGTCAGAAAACCACAATCAGAGTAACGAAGAATATAAGGAAAATCTTTCTCCAAAATGAGAAATAGGAGGGGCTCAACCATGGACCCTTGTGCCACACCTGAATATGCGTGCGTCTGATAACGTGCGTTTCATTGAGGCCGTAGTAATGTGTTCTATTGTATTGTGATACAAGGCAGTATTCAAGCATTTTTGTGGAATGAGTGTGCAAAGACCTCAGGAAAATCCACAATGTTAATTTTTCAAAGAAGTGCTTATATTTGAATGATGAATATGCAGATGTCTCAGATACTAGAGTGCATATTATACAGAAGTCATAACCATGTTGAAGCAAAGTGAAGCAATGGCAGTATGACAACAGGCGTATTCCCCACGTATAATCGATTTTGTTAACATCGTATCGCATATCCACACACTATAATGAAAGGAAAGATTGAATTAGTGAACGGGAATTCTAAAGCCTAAATGAGTAATCATAAAACATATACAATAAAAATAATTAATCTTCATTTAACAGTGAACGAAGAGAGGGCTCTCTAGAGCGAGCAAATAACAACTGTATTATGGGCGAGGAATTAATACATTTGCTCGTGGAAAGTACGCTTAGGACTTTTGTAGCAATCAGGAACACATTTTATTGTTTGCTCAACAGTTTTATTTATTTGGCTGAGCGTTTTATTTGTAGTATGATTACATAGTCCAGTTTAGGAGCAGCTTATTTTATGTTTCGGAGTAGGGTAATAAAATAACACATGGTGACAAAATAATGAACACAGATTAAAAAGCTGCGACCATACGAGCACTAGACCATTCATATCATTAAAATGGTTCAGAGTATTTAATAGATATTGAAGTACTGGAATGCATGTGGCCTTGATTGTCTAATTTAGTAAATAATTTCCAGTTTGACATCGTCAAATCCTAAAGATAAATCCTACAAGTGAGAAAAAATACTTCATTACGTCTTTAGCGCATTTCAATGAATCACTTATGGTAACGAATAGTATGTTGTAAAAATAATATACTCCACTGCTCTACGTTAATCTGAAAAATGTGTGATGACTTTGACAGTTCAGTACTATATCATTAAATTAGTATTCCATCAGCACGATTTTACCTGCTAATGTCCATAGGTTGCTGTAGTATCTGCCCACGCAGTTGAATCGGGTTCAGTTTCCTGGTCTAACACAAATTCGTGACTAATGTGAGTAACAGGAATGGAATGAGCGTTGCCTGGAATGACATAACGGAGAAGCAAGAAAGGTTATTAGTCCACAGTCGGTCATTCAGCAGTTGTTTTTTACATGGCTTCCTCCTGCACATCCAGACTAATACAGCATTAGTAAACAAATCATAGGTCAAGATCGTTTACTTCTCAGCCCTCACCTCATTTATTACAGAAATACACAATTGTCAAGACGCTACAGCCACAAAGATGAACAGCCGTAGTCTATTTCATACGCACTGACTGTACGGGGCTTGTGACCACTATGCCCAGAGCATACTTCTCAGAGTAGCAACAAGAATAACAAAATTTCCACGATGAAAGATATAATTGTACGGAAGTTACCTACCCTAATACAACACAAAGTAAGTGATACGAAGTTGGGTGACGTGCAACGTATCTCAACGGTAAAATGAAATGGCGTATAGCTTTTAGTGCCGGGAGTGTCCCAGGAGAAGTTTGGCTCGCCAGATGCAGGTCTTTCGATTTGACTACCGTAGGCGACCTGCGCGCCGTGATGAGGATGAAATGATGCTGACGACGACACATACACTCAGTCCCCGTGCCAGCGAAATTTACCAATTATGGTTAAAATTCCCGACCCCGCCGGGAATCGAAACCAGGCCCCTGTGACTAAAGGCCAGCACGCTAACCATTTAGCCACGGAGCCGGACATCGCAACGGTACTTAGTCCTTACAGGGAAACCCTTCCATCCGTACGTCCCCGATCTGATAATGATTTGGTACAGTAACTTCAGTAGGAATGTTTTATTCAGCCATATCAATATAAGATGCCATGTCATATATTTATCACCCGTTTCGTGGTGTCAAAATTTACTCATTTGCACCCCGCATAGACAAGAGTGAGCGGCGGGAAGCAGGCAGAGGCCGAGCTGCTTGTCAGTTCAGCTGCCAGGTTCTTTTTCCCTCGCACACACATTTCTTACCTAGCATTGGCAATCGCTGCCACTCCATGAGGCGAAAGGGACCGAGAGGCCCTCAATGCAATATTTTGCAGTAATCGTGAAAATACTCCATACTTATGACCGTGTGAAGTGAACTGGATGTGATTAAAGATACTGCAAACTGCAGTAGTATGATTACATAGTGTAGACTGTCTAAAGGATTGACAGTGAGTGATACTTCTCCATTATCAGCAAGTTGTAATTCTGTGGAAAGTGATATACCCCTCAAACTACTGAAATCAAATATCTAGGCAATCATTAAAATCATTTCTTTTTTTCTATCTATCTTAATCTGTTTACCCTCCAGGGTTGGCTTTTCCCTCGGACTCGGCTAGGGATCCCACCTCTACCGCCTCAAGGGCAGTGTCCTGGAGGTTCAGACTTTGGGTCGGGGATACAACTGGGGAGAATGACCAGTGCCTCGCCCAGGCGGCCTCACCTGCTATGCTGAACAGGGGCCTTGTGGAGGGATGGGAAGATTGGAAGGGATAGACAAGGAAGAGGGAAGGAAGCGGCCGTGGCCTTAAGTTAGGTACCATCCCGGCATTTGCCTGGAGGAGAAGTGGGAAACCACGGAAAACCACTTCCAGGATGGCTGAGGTGGGAATCGAACCCGCCTCTACTCAGTTAACCTCCCGAGGCTGATTGGACCCCGTTCCAGCCCTCGTACTAGTGTTGGCTACTGAATGTGTGATTCGAAGCAGTGTATCGATTCATTCAAGTGTCCGAGTGAATCGATTCACAGGAACGGCGAGCTCACGGCACATGATTCAGCTTACTCCCAGCGGACAGTGCTGAGTGGCGCACTCACTGGACGTTGCCGGGGAGCCGAGCTTCCGCTGCAGCGAGACAGTGAATCAGTGAATCATGGCACATCGAATGAATCGTTAACGAGCGCGGCTCAGTGAGACACATGATACACACGGCTCCTTATCGTCTCACTGGACACGCGGAGAGCCGAGCTTCCGCTGCAGCAGCGAGACATACAGTGAGCCATGGCACATCGAAAGAATCGTGAACGAGCGCGGCTCAGTGAGACACAAGATACACTCGGCTCCTTATCGGCTCACTGCAGCGAGACATACAGTGAGCCATGCTACACTGAAAGAATCGTCTGCTATAATGGACTCTCGAGCTCAGCTCATTTGAAAATAATACCCATTTTCATTCACTGTCCTCTTCTTACAGGGAGGTTTAAATAATAGATGGATTTATTTGCAGTGTTAAAAAGGTAGTCACAACATAATTCTGAAGTAGCTAGTGAGTAGGTAGGCTATTAGGTTATACTATTTATTAGTTTAATGAATCTTAGTATTATAACTTAGTTGACATTTGACAATTAAACTCGACTCTAGCCTGCCCTATGACTATGAGTCATGCTCATGACCACTCAAAAGTACCTGTTTTATATTGGGAAGAACGGCTCAGTATTCTCTCAGTTCATATGTCACATCGTTGCACAAGACTTTAATCATATGTGGACAGACGCAATAACAGTATGTTGAATCAGAAAACCAGCGGGCTACTGTACATCTCGGGTAGCCTATAAAAAATATGACTATTAAAAAAAATCCTCAGCTGATAGAAAAATACTTTTTTTTAATGACTGAGCGAGTTGTCGTGCGGTTAATATCGCGTGGCTATGCGCTTGCATTCGGGGGATGGTGGGTTCGAATCCCACCGTCGGCAGCCGTTAAGATGGTTTTTCCTTAGTTTCCCCATTTTCACACCAGGAAATGCTGGGACTGTACCTTAATTCAGGTCATGGCTGCTACCTTCCTAATCCTAACCTTTCCCACCCTGCGTCACCGGAAACCTTCGATGTATTAGAGTAACTAGCATTTTTTCTAAGAAAGGAGTTCATAGTATGAAGACCAGATGGCAGCTGCGAGCACTAAATGCTGTTGCTGCTGTCTTACCAGCACATACTACACAGATGCAGTAGGAGCGGTGACCAATGAGCCGTGAATCGGATCACTGTATCGATTCAGTAACGTGAACGGAATCAAATGAATCGATTCAGTAAAATGAATCGAATGTCCCATCACTACCTCGTACCACTTTTCAAATTTCGTGGCAGAGCCGGGAATCGAACCCGGACCTCCGGGGGTGGCAGCTAATCACGCTAATCACTACACCACAGAGGCGGACTTTCTTTTTTTGCCAAAGAAAATGTCATGACGATATATTTTGCAACCTCTGTATTTTTAATTAAAATCCAAATTGCTCGAATAACTGGAGTTGTTGACTTTCCTTCAATAAAACTTCATGGAAGTTTATCTAAGTAAATAACGTCGGTCAATATAATTTCTATATACTCCTTAAATGAACCAACTTCAAGGTGTGAGTCATCACTAAATTTCACGAAAATCACTGAATTTTTTATAGATATCTATCAGTTTATAAAATGAGATTAGAGATCCTGAATTCATGACTCCTCGAAAGACCTTATCGAGGGATTTCACACCCATGCTCACCGTTTTTTTCTTCTTCGCAATTACGTGTAAACATCGTTAGGAACAGCACTCTCTGGGTATTGTGGCTCCTACTTCATTCAGTGATATTTTCACAACTTCTCCCAACACACGGGATATGGATTCAAGTTTCCTTTTAGAAATTCTCCGTTGTGAAAATCCACAGCCTGTTTCTAGTCATTCGACCGGGTCAGAAATAAAATGTATTAAGTCCCCGTCTAGCGGCGAGGATAGGAATTGTTCCGGCTGCCGAAGCCTGTCGAACTTCTCTGGGGCAATGGTTAATGAATGGCAGATATAACGAAATGATATTGGAGAGTATTGTCGGAATGAAAAATGACAGGGAAAACCGGAGTACCCGGAGAAAACCTGTCCCGCCTGCGCTTTTTCCAGCACAAATCGCCCATGGAGTGACCGGGATTTGAACCACCGAACCCAGCTGTGAGCGGCCGGTGCGCTGTAGCCTGAGTTACGGAGGCTCTTTGAAATTCTCCGTTGTAGTTGTCCCTAAAGTATTGACTCACTTGATTGCAAACTCCCTGTTCCTTTGTCGGCAAATTACAATCAGAACTGCCGACATAATTATTTTGGAGCATTGATGTACCATAGTTACATGTAGTGGTTTCATCATCATCATCATCATCATCATCATCATCATCTGTTTACCCTCCAGGTTCGGTTTTTCCCTCGGACTCAGCGAGGGATCCCACCTCTACCGCCTCAAGGGCAGTGTCCTGGAGCTTCAGACTCTTCGTCGGGGGATACAACTGGGGAGAATGACCAGTACCTCGCCCAGGCGGCCTCACCTGCTATGCTGAACAGGGGCCTTGCGGGGGATGTGGAAGATTGGAAGGGATAGACAAGGAAGAGAGAAGGAAGCGGCCGTGGCCTTAAGTTAGGTACCATCCCGGCATTTGCCTGGAGGAGAAGTGGGAAACCACGGAAAACCACTTCCAGGATGGCTGAGGAGGGAATCGAACCCACCTCTACTCAGTTGACCTCCCGAGGCTGAGTGGACCCCGTTCCAGCCCTCGTACCACTTTTCAAATTTCGTGGCAGAGCCGGGAATCGAACCCGGACCTCCGGGGGTGGCAGCTAATCACGCTAACCTGTAGTGGTTTCATCGTGAGAATATTTTTAACGTATTACGAACTCCGTGAAATGCTCCTAGACATTGGTGCAAATCTTCATTTTTAGCTTGAATGTATCCTTCCTTCAGGCATGCTCTAGTCTAGTCATTACACTATGATTCAAAATGTCATTAAAGCTGTTGGGTTCGTTCATTCCTACACTCAGGGACTGATCTGCAATGTAGGTTAAGTGCGTGTAATTTGTATTTCTTTCATTTGCTGATCCAAGCGCTCTACTTCTATTTGTGTTCTAAACAAATATTGCCTTAGGCCTAGCATTATTCGTTGTACTTAGTTACTTTCACATGATATGAGTTTCATTCTTTGATCTTCCATTATTGTATTTATAATTACTTAATTACCCGCCCAATCAACGGGGCTCATTTATCTAGAAGTCTTCACCGGTTGAAAAGTATGAGCTAGTCTGGAGGTAGGTTACAGTGAAAGTGACGCTCCTTGATCTAAGCTGTCTGTATCGTTTGACAAATTCTCAGTTAATATTTAGAAATGTTATATCTGTTCTCTCTCCACGGTGACAGGCTGTTCGCATACCGCAGCTGTTCATTCAGCGTAGTTCCCACTTCCCTTGCTATTCATGTGCAGATCTATCCTCTTAATGCGGATATATTAGCGCCATCGAAAACGCGAGGAGCTTAGCTCACTCTATGCAGGAACTGCCATTCTCTTGGTTGTAACAATACTAGCTCCTCTCTTCTTTCATATGCAAACATTTTAGACGATTTCATTTTCGTAATGAGAGGAGTTCAAGAAATCACATTGAATGTGGATACGTCCTAATAATTGGATATCGTTCTCGATAAATTGCTGAATATAAAAACAATTGGCAGAATCGACACAGAAAATTACACGTTTGTATGTGGTACCTTCAATTAGTTCTTCTAGCAACAAAGTAGAATGTTAAACTAGTAGTATTTCTTGTAATACTTTCTTTCCATGGAATTGCTTGTTGTACACTTGTTGTAGCTCGTGTTGTAGGGCAGTTAGGTTTTAACTTTACTTTATTATCACTTGTAATGTTAAGCTAGTATCCAGTATTCAGGAGATAGCGGGTTCGAATCAAACTGTCGGCAGCCCTGGAGATGGTTTTCCGTGGTTTCCCATTTTCACACCAGGCAAATGCTGGGGCTGTACCTTACTTAAGGCCACGGCCGCTTCCTTCCCACTCCTAGCCCTTCCCTGCCCCATCGTCGCCGTAAGACCTATCTGTGTCGGTGCGACGTCAAGCATATTGTAAAAAAAAATATGTTAAGCTAGTAGTAAGCTCAACCTACAGTATTGTAAGCCCTAGTGTTAAACACTGGACATACTTAAGTTACGTGTGAATTTGTATATGATGATGCTGGATTTAGAATGTTAAACTAGTAATATTTCTTGTCATATTTTCTTTCCATGGAATTGCTTGTTGAACACTTGCTGTTGTAGTTGTTGGGTAATTATGGTTTAACTTTATTTTATTATCACAGTATTGTAAGTGATCAATACTACCGGGATATTTCCCAGTTGCGATGTATTTGTTGATAATAATAATAATAATAATAATAATAATAATAATAATAATAATAATAATAATAATAATAATAATAATAATAATAATAATAATAATATCTTCCTTTCTCTTTTTCCGCCGCTTTTCCCACACTTGTAGTGTCGCGGGTGCGAACTGCGTCTCGCATATGGATTTGGCTCTGTTTTACGGCCAGATGCCCTTCCTGACGCCAACCCTATATGGAGGTATGTAATCACAATTGCGAGTTCCTATGGTGGTTGGTAGTGTGGTGTGTTGTATGAATACGTAGAAGAGGGTGTTGGGACATGCACAAACATCCCAGACCCCGAGCGAGAAGAATTAATCAGAAGCGATTAAAATCCCCGACCCGGCCGGGAATCAAACCTGGGACCCTCTGAACCGGAAGGCAATAAGCTAGCCATTCAACCAACGAGTCAGACAATAATAATAATTCCATTATTTTTCAGTTTATTTCCAGATAAATACCAGGGCACTACCAATACTGTTTCAATATCAGTCCTGGTTCCTTTAACATCGTAAATGCATACATCAACAGCTACACCAGAACTGTACAAATTAATTCACTGGTTCCCTTGGCTGTTAACTACGGTCTCTCGCAGGTCAACTGAGTCAAATCACCGCTGGTTTGTACTTACGGCAGTCACCCAGGTGGCAGATTTCCTATCTGTTGTTTATCTAGTCTCAAATTTCAAAGAATTTAAAAATTTACCGAACTTCTCCCTTGGTAAATGTTACGGAGATATCCGTGGTAGTTATGCGTGAAAGAAGGTGCGGGCGTGAACGGGTCTCAAACTACGGAATCAAAGTTAATGTAAAATTTAACAAGGTTATATTTTCTTTTCAAAAACAAAGAAATAACAAGCATGGCAGGTACAAAGTAGCAAATCAAAAAGGGTAGTTACAATATTTACAGGAATTGGGCTTCGCGCCCTGATTTTACACTGCTTGGGCAATCAGCTCAGTTTTACCCCAAACACGAGTTTTAACAGAGGGGCAGAAAACCCCATTCATACCTAGGAGCCCTTGCTCCAAATTACACAGAAAAGCCTCCACGAGGCATACAACACTCAATTTTCAAAAGAGCCACTCGCTCTCAAAATTTAAGCCTCTCCCAGGCCACACCAAACTCCACCTTCAAGTTGTCCTCACTGGACATAGACACAGGGGTAAAATACCCAACCTACTGAGGTCTATTAAATAAAAATGGGCAATTACATGACCTCTAAAATAACAATTTGAGAGGAGGCGATCTTGCACTCCTAATACACTTGTTTTTAAAAACCTAATCTGGCTCTAGGCCACTAATGCAGGGGCTAATCCCATACTACCGAGGTGACTTTAGAAAAGAGCAATTTGTTTTACATTAACGAAGAATAGGTTGAGAAAATAAGTTCACCTCAAGACAATGTGAGTGGGAGCTCGAGAGGGTTAGCACTCTCTATCCCAATATGCAGCTTAAAAGAGAATAGAAGAAAAGATCGTTACATTTTAGGAAAAGGTTACATGGAGGAACGCTTCGCACCCGCCCCGAGAGTTAAACTGCTGAGCTAGCAAAGAAAGAATTTATTAATCGGCCATTACCTTATTGATGACCGCTGCCGAGGAAAGAGGCGCTTCCCGCCTCCTGCTATGTACTTTATACACTGAAAGATGGAACAGAAGTGGCCCGGAGACCCTAAAATCAGCAGTTTAAATACTCTCGCAGAAGGTTCTAGGCGTTAGGGGAATGAAAACACCCTCCCGCGATGATTTTATTGGTAGATCAATAAACCCCCTACACAATACTAAGAAGAAACACATAATTGGTGGAAAATAAATTCAAGAAATTCGGGATAGGCTAGATTTAAAACAAGGGGAAAGAAGGGGTTAATATTGCCAACTTAACCAAAGACTGAAAAAAATTTAGCAAAGAACAAACATTTGAAATAAAAATTTCTCCAACAAAATAGTTCTTTGACTCCGCACTAGGTTGCACTATTGTTGATCTTCAGTAGTGTCCTCTAGAAGAGAAAGTTCACACTTCTTACTTCAAGCGAAACAAAACCACATCAAAAATGACACAGTTCAAAAACTCAAAATTTTCCACGTGGTGACATCTTCTGAGAAAGTAGAGAATTAATAGCGTAGATAAAGTTCAGACTTCCTCCAGCAGAGGAGTTTCAACTGGCGCACATTTTAAATTAGCGGAGTGGAGGTGTACCGCCCGGTACAGTAAATATTATTCCAACCACGTACAATAATATCTTAGTGAGAAGGTATACATGAATCGGCGCTTTTGCTATTGACATTTGTCTGGAAGGCTCGAATGTAATTCTCGGCTGTGAATAAACAATCTCGATATAAAGAGAAACCAACGTTGGGAGAGAAGAAATGTATACATTAATTGATTGTGCCGTTCACAGAAGATGAATTCGTTCTGCACCGAATCGTGATATGTACACAATTAGATTACATTCAAATAAATTCATTCTAATAAATAAATAAATAAATAAATAAATAAATAAATAAATAAATAAATAAATAAATAAATAAATAAATAAATAAATACTACATATCATGTACTAATTAATTATTAAAAAGTTTCGTTTTCATTGTTAGGTATTGAAAAATCATTATCGTAAGTTTAGAGACGGAGTGTGGAACTTTCTGGTGTCCACTTCCGTCTCCCTCTTCACATAAGGCCACTGAGTCTTCTGCCTTTTGTTTTGTATGTAAAGCATATATGTTTTGCTAGTATTATTAATGTTAATATCCCAGTAAACTAACAATCCACAGTTTTATGATGTCCATTCTGAATATGTTTTACGCTTAATTTTAACTGATGAATACGGCTTTCCTTGACAGTAATCTATTTTAGTACTTGGAAGGTATATGACGACCAGCCAAAGGCTACTTCCCGTAAGAAAAGATTCTGTGTTATATGGTAGCAAATATTACCGGTCATAACGGTTTCTGAGACCTGGGTCGCTACACTTCGGGTTAAATATTTCCAAAATTTCCTTCGTGGGGTTTGTTAGAACCCTAGTCCACAACTCCATGAAGGAATACTCCGAGGGGGTTAGTAGTGGTGGTAATAATAATAACAAGAAGAAGAAGAGCAGAAGAAGGAGAAGAAGACAGGCCTGATGCAGGTCTTCAAATTTGATGTCGTATAGGGGACCTGCGCGTCTGTGATGATAGGACCCAATCTAAGCAGTATCCTAATGATGAAGACAGAACAAACACCCCCACCCCCGAGTATTAAAGTCCTCGGCATAGCCGGGAATCGAACCCGGGACCCCTTGGACCAAAGGCCAGAATGCTAACCGTTCAGCCATGGAGATGGTCGGTAGTGATAGTGATTAGTGTTTTAAGGAAAAGCCAGTCTGAAAAAATGGTGGATAATTGCACCTAGAGCTTTCTAAACAGCAATCAGGCTTATTGCATCCATAACGCGAATATTACATGGTAATTCAATTAATTGCATTATTTCATACATGTGAATTCAGCCTAAACAGCAGATTCAGAACACTACATTTCGTTTCGAAGCTCTAGACCAATCGCCGATAATGTTTAGCCACTGCTAGCACTCTAAGGCACGAAGTGTTTTGACAATTATGTTGAAATCACGTCCAATAACATTTTGTGCACCGCCAGAACGCCACCTTCACACATATTCCCGTGAGAAACAAAGTTCGCAGAACAAATCACCAAAGAAACTGGATAGACAAGCAAAGAGAATGCGAAAACAAGGATAGGAAACATCTGACATACCGTCTTTGTGTGCAAAGGAGAAGGGCAAACCAGCCAATCAGATTGTATGAAGTTCTAAAGCGCCAAACATGGAGGGCAAATATTGTCAGTTATTTTTTGTTACACATCCAAGCAACAGGTGAAATCTAGTGCTCCTCGCATCAAATAATTTAAATTAATTTTGGAGATACTTTAAGTGAAATAATTAATTGTGAGGAAATAGTTCAGCACATCCGCTGGTGTCGTGTGAACCAAGAGGCGATACTGAAGGGCACCTGGACCCATTCATCCACTCTGAAATTTAATTCAACCCAAGCTAAGTGAATGAATTGAAATTGAACGATTGGATATTTCATCAGTGAAGCCTAGTAATTCGCCTGGATATTATGTAGTCAGAGGACCTAATACTTCGTTAACTGAACTACGGACATGAGAGATTCGTCTCTGACGCGCTCTGAGTTTCGAGCGGAAGGATACATATTCGGCGCAAACAAACGTCACCACTAGTCTTCCTTCGGTAGTAGTCTCTACCAGCCGTGCTCGGCCATCATCCGTCTTGAACGAGTCAATCTCAGTGTACACTCAGTGTTAGAGTAGACAGTTAAACACTTTAAATGACCGGTCGTCAAATGTTATCACTAATAGATTGGAGAAGTGAATTTTTGAGTTATCGTGAGGCAATAATTACCCGTCTGGACCAGAGCTAATGAGAGTGAAGTTCAGTTGAATACACATTCACTTTATAACCTATGACATTGAATCAGAGTGAGAATAATATGAGCTAAGGGAATGCAAAAGTAGGCCAACAGTAAATCATAGACAGTGTAGAGACAACTATTATAATTTTTGCGGTATGCAATAAACAGTAGTAGCATTGCGGATTAAGAAAATACTTCTTGTATTAGCTAGAACCGAGCGTGAGGTCGATGTCCTGTAGATTTCCGTCAGTTAGGAGGACAATAGCTGTGAACGTCACGGAAACATTCCATTTCGTCAACACATCCGGTGAATGAACGGCCAACAACTTACCTAGGGCCTTTGAATACAAACAGATAAGGGGAAAGTGGTGCAGCTTTGACTTCGAATGAGACAGCACAATACTTTGCTAATTGCTCATCCAGCTGTCAACGCGAGATCCAGCAGACAAGGAGGATTTAATAGTCAGGGTTATAAAGACATATGAACAAGTCCAGTATCAGTGTGTAAGTGGTCAATATTTTAATTTAAGTGGTAGAAGAAAGAAAAGAGTTCTTGTGATTAGTGAGTGTATAAAAAGCCGATATATTGGATTACCTTCGACTTAATCACCCACCAACCCGGTCAGTTGAGGATATAGCCATGGAGTGAGCCATCTGTGTATGAGATCTGTCCGGAGAAATGGAACGCAGTCGATTATTCCGAAAAACAAACTAAGTGCACACATGTAATATTGAATTTGTAATTTTGTAAATTTTAACTCAGGCAAGTTTTTCTCCGAGTTTTATTGTAAACAATGTAGTCCTCGAGGATAAGGATACACTTTGCTCTCATGTGTAGTGTAGGTGGCTAATTATAAAGAATAATAATACTAAATTTGAGAAATTAAAATAATTGAATTTAATCGATCAAAGTTTAAATACTTTATCAAATAATTGAGTTCCCAGTCTAGTGTTAACTATTCTAAACTAAACTCATAAAACTACGTAATTCAGAGATAATATAGGTGTGAATTCGGATAAATGAATAGGCAATTCAAGGAGGTAGGTAGATGCCTACAAGTAGCGTTGAAGAATAATTTCAAGGATAGGTAGAGGGATGAGGGTAAAACTTTCTCAGCTTACATAGGGCGCACGATAACAATAACCACCGATATTTGTTGAATAGTAATGTCGACGAACTAGAGTTGAACACGGCATTAAAAATCTCTGGCTAGTGGCTTTACGTCGCGCCGACACAGATAGGTCTTATGGCTTTAATACCTCTCTGCAATTATCAGGTGAGTATAAGTGGTAGCATGCGGTAGCTAGAAGGCATTAATAATAATCATTCTTGCCATGAATATAAGACATAATAAACATGTAAGGCTAATAATCAAAAGGCCCAGGTAATTAAAACGCAGAATAGATTTTATGATTTGTGTAGAGCGGAGATAAGTAATTAGAATTCTGGTGGGCATTTGGTTGTTACTACAGATATATAGAGCCATTGTATAAATGAAACTCCGATTGCAAAGTTTGCAGACTATAGAAACAACAGGGACAATATAATGTGGTATGGTCTGAAAGAGATACAAATGAGCGTGTAAGATGATACAACATCCCGATAATAGTTAACTGAAGTGGTGAATTCCCACATAAGGGAGACAAAGAAACCATGGGATATAATTTAGAAAGGAATACGAAAAATTAGGAATGATAGGAAGATGCACATATTGAAGTTAAATAATTTAACTCAACGAATCATAGTCCAAAGGAATCACGACAACTTAAATAACTGAAGCATGTGATCAATATGCAGACTATAAGGGATAATGAGTAAAGGGGAGATGCATGATGGAATAAGGTCAACAATCCAGAATTAAGTGCATAGTGATATAAATAGACTAAAATGTAAAGGTTAGCCGCAAGCAAAAGGCAATTGTTACAAGCGAATGTATTTTTTTAAATTAGAATATAAGTATCCCAGGATGCAGGGAATATCGTTGTGAGTTATAAACAATTTTGCCTAATGGCCTTGAGTATAAATGAGTACATTTCACTTGGATCGAGGTGGTAACTCCCATTGTTTAGTGCCGCCATATTATGGAAATTTATGAGTTGAATTTGTCATTTGAAGGATTTTTATCGGGAGTGAGAGATGTAATTACCTCATAATGGATGACACGATCATCTGCTGAAAGGTATAAAGTGGCACGGAAGGATTTAGTCAGGCGGAAATGTAATAAGCTGTCTCCTATGCTGACGACTTAGTCTTAATGGCAGATTTTGCCGAAAGCCTGCAGTCTAATATCTTGGCACTTGAAAATAGGTACAGTGAGTATGGTATGAAAATTATCCTTTCCAGGACGAAATTGATGTGAGAAGGTAAGAAATTCAACAGAACTGAAGGTCAGATCAGTGATACAAAACTGGAATGGATAGATAAATTCAAGTATTTAGGATGTGTGTTCTCGCAGGATGGTAATACGGTAAGTGAGATTGAATCAAGGTGTCGTAAAGCTATTGCAGTGAGCTCGCAGTTGCGATCAACAGTATTCTGTAAGAAGGAAGTCAGCTCCCAGACGAAACTATCTTTACATCGGTCTGTTTTCAGAACAACTTTGCTTTACAGGAGCGAAAGCTGGATGGAGTCCGGATATGTTATTCATAAGTTAGAAGTAATAGACATGAAAGTAGCGAAAATGAGTGCTGGTGCAAACATGTGGGAACAATGGCAGGAGGTTTCACGGATTGAGGAGATAAAGGCTAAGTTAGGAATGAACTCGATGGATGAAGCTGTACGCATAAACCGTCTTCGATGGTGGGGTCATGTGAGGCGAATAAAGGAAGGTAGGTTACCTAGGAGAATAATGGGCTCTGTTATGGAGGGTAAGAGAAGTAGATGGAGACCAAGACGACGATGGTTTGACTCAGTTTCTAACGATTTGAAAATAATAGCTATAGATATAAAGGAGGCCACAGCACTAGTTGGAAATAGAGAATTGTGGCGACCTGTAGTAAATTCACAAAAGCTTGCAGACTGAACGCTGAAAGGCATAACGGTCAATAATGATGTATGTATGTATGTATGTATGTATGTATGTATGTATGTATGTATGTATGTACGTGTATATACCCTTAAATACACTGACTGACAGAGCAAATGCAACACCAAGAAGGAGTGGTTCGAAAGGGATGAAAGTTGGGGAAAAAACAGAGACGGCACGGACGAATAATTGATGTTTATTTCAAACCGATATGCAGGTTACACAATGCGCACGGCATCGGCTCAGTGGGATGTAGGACCACCGCGAGCGGCGATACACGCAGAAACACGTCGAGGTACAGAGTCAATAAGAGTGCGGATGGTGTCCTGAGGGATGGTTCTCCATTCTCTGTCAACCATTTGCCACAGTTGGTCGTCCGTACGAGGCTGGGGCAGAGTTTGCAAACGGCGTCCAATGAGATCCCACACGTGTTCGATTGGTGAGAGATCCGGAGAGTACGCTGGCCACGGAAGCATCTGTACACCTCGTAGAGCCTGTTGGGAGATGCGAGCAGTGTGTGGGCGGGCATTATCCTGCTGAAACAGAGCATTGGGCAGCCCCTGAAGGTACGGGAGTGCCACCGGCCGCAGCACATGCTGCACGTAGCGGTGGGCATTTAACGTGCCTTGAATACGCACTAGAGGTGACGTGGAATCATACGCAATAGCGCCCCAAACCATGATGCCGCGTTGTCTAGCGGTAGGGCGCTCCACAGTTACTGCCGGGTTTGACCTTTCTCCACGCCGACGCCACACTCGTCTGCGGTGACTATCACTGACAGAACAGAAGCGTGACTCATCGGAGAACACGACGTTCCGCCATTCCCTCATCCAAGTCGCTCTAGCCCGGCACCATGCCAGGCGTGCACGTCTATGCTGTGGAGTCAATGGTAGTCTTCTGAGCGGACGCCGGGAGTGCAGGCCTCCTTCAACCAATCGACGGGAATTTGTTCTGGTCGATATTGGAACAGCCAGGGTGTCTTGCACATGCTGAAGAATGGCGGTTGACGTGGCGTGCGGGGCTGCCACCGCTTGGAGGCGGATGCGCCGATCCTCGTGTGCTGACGTCACTCGGGCTGCGCCTGGACCCCTCGCACGTGCCACATGTCCCTGCGCCAACCATCTTCGCCACAGGCGCTGCACCGTGGACACATCCCTATGGGTATCGGCTGCGATTTGACTAAGCGACCAACCCGCCCTTCTCAGCCCGATCACCATACCCCTCGTAATGTCGTCTGTCTGCTGGAAATGCCTCCGTTGACGGCGGCCTGGCATTTTTAGCTATACACGTGTCCTGTGGCACACGACAACACGTTCTACAATGACTGTCGGCTGAGAAATCACGGTACGAAGTGGGCCATTCGCCAACGCCGTGTCCCATTTATCGTTCGCTACGTGCGCAGCACAGCGGCGCATTTCACATCATGAGCATACCTCAGTGACGTCAGTCTACCCTGCAATTGGCATAAAGTTCTGACCACTCCTTCTTGGTGTTGCATTTGCTCTGTCAGTCAGTGTATCTCTGTGTATCAACACAACTTGCATATTCTCATTATAGGCACTTGTTATATCACATTGATACTGTACCTTTATAATTCTGTGTTCACTGATTCTAACACTAGGTTTAAAGATATTTTCACTTGAGCAAAACACGCTCGTTGTTTCAGACCGTAATTAATGGAAATTCAGAAACACAGTACCCCGTAGTTTTCACCAAAATATAAGGCATCAAGCCGCCACAAGTGATATAATACCAAGTGCCTAAGCACTCCACAGCTTGTAGGTTAGTACCACACTTCATATTCCACGAATATTTCAAGTAAACTACGTTCCACAAAGGTTCCCTCTCCTCTATTTTCCGCTGTTTTTTCACATGTCTATATAGACCTCATCTTCCTCCTGCTCTCACACAATACGTCTAGATTGGTCCTGGCCATCAAATCACGAGTGGAAAATCCTCTTGCTATACGATGGTCACGCCAAAAAATATCTTCCGGTTCCCAAAACAATAACAGCAAGGCGATGTCATCGGACTCTGGGCTGTTCCGCATGACTCGCGGAAAATTTCCGAGTTGTAAATGACACTATTTACCAATCAGCTTGTACAAAACAAATTACTCATATCAAATATAGAGACCTTCCAGCTTAAATATTAAGAATATATATATATATATATTTCTCCTGAAATGTCCCTCGGTTGTTCCATGGTCTACGTTGCCAATTTTGTTCATACGTTCTCCCCTTAGAAGTTGTTAATTCACGACTGGTGTTCGTGCTCTGGTCTCTAGTGGACTCTGTTTTCGGGCTTGTCCCCATCTCAATATTATTAATTTGCGGCTCTGACGATCTTTGGTGCCTACCATTTCCGTGATGGGTCGTCTGGTCAAGTTGCCTTAACAAACTTTCCGCCTGTACTGCAGTGCGTACATTAGAAGCAATCAGCATTCGCTGAATTTCAAACGGCAACTGCTTCGCAATAGCACTTATGAGCTCGGTCTCACAGACCGGATTGTCCAACTCGCGCATTTTATGAAATTGTGCGGTGAAGTACTCGGAGTACTTTGTTGGCGCAGAAGTAGAGTATCGTCTCGAGTATAACTCTAACCTGAGATTCTGCTGCGACTCCATACTCCAATACTTCTGTAAAAAGGCTTGGCGGAACCCCATGAAGTCATCAAAGGTGTAAAGAAACGCCCTGAACCAAATCGCTGGCGCTCCGTCCAGAAATTTTTCCACTGTCCGCAGTTGTTTTTCGGCAGGTATCCTGTGCTCTTGGATGTAGTTTGTGATCTCCCTGATGAACCATTTTGGTGTGATTTTCCCTCGAGAATCGAACTTGGGAGGTTTGTCATCTGACATCCTAATAAAATGAACTATAGGAGACGTCGCATGGTTCGCAGAAGCCGACGATGATCCGTCTCCCATGTGGAGTTTCGAACCTGTCGTTTCAGCTGCCAAGTTTTCCTCCTTCATCCTATTCAATCCTCTGTTCTCTGGGGTCTCGAACTCCCTATATTCTAGGTTAAAGTCTCGAGTACCGGACCTGTCCTCGTGCGTTTTTAACAGTTCAACTTCCTTCCTCAGTTCATCTATTTTATCCGCGTTGACATCCACAATGAACTTAGTCTTAAACTGTCTCTCTACGCACTCTTCCAGTTTACTGCCTAATTTTCGTTCCAACTCTTCGGTTTCCTGCTCCCGTATTTCAAGTGCTTCGGTCGCTTTGATCAGTTTATCATTTATATCTTCACAAGCCTCCAACCTGTGATCTAGACTTTCGATCCGGAATCCTGCATCCTCTAATTTGGTTGAAACCTCACGATTATTTTTGAGGGATTCAACTTCTGACTCCAGAATCGAAACCTTCGCTTCCGTACGTTGGTGGTCAGTACGTAGCGTTTCCACGTTTTTCACTATCTCGCCAGTTTTCCCTGCGGCTTGAATGATATGGCCTTGGATCTGAGACCTAATCTCCTCCCGTCCTAGCCGACACTCCTCTCGCATTTTGTCATTCTGTGCCTTTGACTCATCACGATCAGCTGACATCTGGGTCGTGATTTCATTGAGTCCTGCCACGAGCCTTTCCCTGATTTCGTTACGATCCTCCAATGCTTCGGACCTAACTCGCTCTACCCTCTCGGTCACTCGGATCAGACTTGAATCGAAATGTTCTTTCATTTCCTCCTTCGTCTTATGACACGCCTCGCGTACCTGGTCTAACCCTCGGGTAAATTCACGTTCGTAATTTTGACACGCGGTCCGCACTTCACTTATTTGCTCCACTAACTCCATCTTACTATTATCACAAGTAATCCGCATTTCTTCAAATTTCTGCTCCATAGACTGTTTTAAAGAATTATTACTCTGTTCTATCGACCTATTAGTTTGTTCAATAGCCCTATTAGATTGTTCGATAGATTGTTTTAAAGAATCATTATTTTGCTCCAGAGACTGTTTTAAAGAAGATTTGGACTGTTCTACAGATCTATCTAACGACTTAAGTTGAAGAGCCATAGCCCTCATCATCTCCGCCAACGTAAGCGATTCTTCCTCTCCTACATGTCCATCCTGGGATATCTCCCCCTCTACATCAGACATTCTGAATTTATATAATAACAAATTAGGGCCAAACGGCTCCTCGCCCTACAGCACTACGTTTAACAGTTGGTCAAGGTCCTATCATCTAACGGTTCATTTACTCGAATTAAATTTCTATTTTCTTACCACAATTTATATTCAATCACTCGTATCAAACAACGAGTAGAATAAGGACAACAAATCTTGCTTGGTTCCATCCAGAATAAATACGTGTCAGACGCATATAGAAAATAATTTTGAAACTGTTATGGCAAACACCACCTAGAAATTTTGACATAACACAGCCGTCTCGTAGCTTTAAATCTGAAATTAATAAATTCTCGTCGACAGTTCCGGTTCTCATTCTTGTATTAACTTGGAGTTTGGTACCAAGTATAAATTTTACCATATTCTCCTTGTTCTTACAATATATTCCTACTGCCCTTTGGTGACCAAAGTGTGGAGCCTCCACGTTCGCAGATACAAAATCGCATCGAAAAATTTACAAAAAAAATATTTACAAACTACTTCTAATATCCTATAAAATGAGTCCCGTTCGGAAATTACTACTAGCCTATGCTATGTTAATGAATTTCTGAACACCATGACCGAATAAATGAAAAACAAATGAAATGTAAACATCCAATTTAATAAACAACGTATTATAATAATGGGGTCATCTCGTACACTAGATGCTGCCATCATTATTTAGATTTACCTTCCCAGATCTAAATAAATGCTTCCCAACAACGCATAACCGTGATGCGGTCTATAATTAATTCAAATACCCCGATTGGGTTTAATCATGATATACTCAGCCTAAATGTTTAAGTCCCACGATTGGGTTTAACTATTATGGAATCCGTCCCTTAGTTGTGTGACATGATGTCGTCGCTAATGCAACAAAGTTTTTTTTGTGCAAAAATTAAATTAAAGTCACACGTTGCTCAAGCATGATGAAATCAGCCCCACGTTGGGCGCCATGATGTACCCGCTCAAAACCTGAGTCCCAACCAGCATTTATCTCAGGGAGTGTTACGGTCCGAATCCATCGCAACTAATACTCAATAAAAAAATATTTTGAGATATAAGATCTCAAACTAAATGTAAGGGCGCCATCCAATTAGTACTACAGGGTTGAACGGGACACTCTAATCTTTATCTTTAAGACTCATCATAAAACACACAAATTATATATATTCAGATCAAAGGGAAATCATGAAGGCTCCAGCCTAGGAATGGGGACGGATATTTAAACGGTCACCAAGGGTTTACTATTCTACAAGGACAAGAATCTGGAACTGTTTCCTTGTAAAAGCTAATGAGCATTTTATTTAAGTAAACAAATGAAATTTTACACACAATCAAAATCTGTTGACCCTTGATTTGCCGGTAATTTCGCAAATTCTTCCTGAAAAATGATTACATAATATTTGTCACTTTTGACCACCCTTCCATTTTGGTGGTAGAACCGTTGATATCTGAAGGTATCAGATTTACCTTCGTTAACACCATGACCATATTTGATCATGGACCAAATACCTGTTGGCTAAGTAGGCGCGATCACATGGACCATGTTATCGCCTCCACTTTAATTGAGATGAGACCAACCCGGGAAACTACAAACTCTCCCCGGGTTCCTAACCAAGATATGCTAATCGTCAGTTGAAGGAATACGACAAAGGGACTCTAACCTAATGGTCCAGATGTAGGGATTTGCCTTCATTGTACACATATTAACTTAACTTATTATTTACAACCAATTGACATCATTACGCTAATTCGCCAGCTGACTTCCCTAGTATCATCCATCATCAGCATCCGAAATAATAAGAAAAATAAATAAAATAAAAAATATTTTATTAAATATTATTATTATTATTATTATTATTATTATTATTATTATTATTATTATTATTATTATTATCATTATGTTTTGTGGAGATCATGATTATCGTAACCCATAATCATCCTCGGACTAATATTTCAACTTTTCGCGATTTTATTTTATTTTCATCTGAAATAAATAAAAGTACCTTCTTTGATTATTCTTCTTCTCCTTCTTCAAATATTCTCATTTTTATTATTATTAGTTAAAAATCTCAAATTTTTTATTTCAACTCCCAACATCATTATTATGTCCAAAATTAAAAAAAGTAAATTCTTCTTCAAAAAAAAGTATTTTTTATATTTATTATTATTATTAATTTAAAAAAATTTATTTCGCCTGTTACACGGTAGTCCACTCTTAATATGTTTAACGCATAACCCCTTTTACAATTCCGATTTATTTTGGCACTAATCAATCCAGATATGATTTACTTGGAATATTATTATTATTAATAATACAATTATTATTTCGAGAATCTTTATTTTTATTCCCCATCTTTATAATTTAGTCACATACGTTCTCTCCCAAACAGAAATCACCAAGATCCGAATTCACATCGGTCGGGACATAATAGTTTTCGAACCCGCAACCTTATTTTCGTACTGCCGTTAATTCATGGAGACCATATGCTCCTAAGACAATTCTCAAATCCCATAACACCTCGCAGTTGGGCAAATACCTCCAATCTCTGCAAGTGTTAAATTATTCCTTCCCTTTCCATTTTGAAGTCCATTTATCCATTGGAACTCTTCAAAACATTTTCACAAATTAACCCTCGGTGTGTGGACTCTATTCTGCCACTCAGTACACCGGTATATAAATACAACCTCTATGTGGGCCTTAAGATCCATCTATTTCTTCATCAACATCAGTACAATTCACTTTCATTTCGGGCCGGATTTCTGTCCCACAAAACTCCAAATCTCAACTTTTGGCTCAAATCCCTCTGGATCTCGAACATAGCGTGACCATATTATAAAAGTGCCTATCTCGTTTCTACCAAAATTATTTATGATTATTATGGAGTCCAAAAACGTTAAATCAACAATTAGTGTTAAAACCGGATTCAATGCACAAATTATAATTATTCACGGCACATGTGATCTCCACATTTAAATTACTTTAATTTGCAATCATACTATCCAACTATGCCCGTGCCTTTATTCTCAAAGATTATTATTAAACACGCCTTTACACATTACCAAATTTTAATGTATTACTTCGACTCTTGTACATATTATTATTATTTTGTCCACTGGCGAACTTCGCGATATTTACAAATAAATCAATGGACTTCATTCCGTCCCACAACAATTTAAATCACTTGGCAATCCTACCTCTGGATTATCTTAACAACATGCCTTAATATCTATAAAAATTCCGATAACGGAAAAACACTTTGGAAGCACTTCTAAATGAATATTTACATTATCTTTACGTGAAACGTGCTCCATATCATCGCAAACAACTCAAGCACTTGAATGAACAACTCAACCCTACTATACTCTATTTAATAATCAACTTATGATGAGTGCTTGGTCTAATCTACATATTAATTTGTCCCTTTGTCTATCTATCTTTGAACTTATACGAGCCGTAACGGCTCGTTTCACAATCAAGTTACCATGATAAATTTATATGATTTCCTCCCCCTAACGATATCAATCTATAAATATATTAAAAGGTACTCAACTCTGCCATTGTAGCCTGCTAAAACCGGACGAGAAGCCATAGCCCCTCCGGTTTTTAGCAATGCATTCCACTGGTATTCATGCCAGCTTGAAGAATTAATCCTTGACCCTTTTCAACTTTACACATTTTGAATAAAAACAAATAAATTAACTGTTGCACTTTGGAATAATTTCCACCCTAAATTCTATTCACAAATTTTACACTCTCGGCCTTGTATCTAGCCCACTTAATGTAGATATACATTCTTCATTCCTTTCCCGGACACTAGGAACATGGGACACCTCGGGTTTCCCTTTGCAACGGCCCGTACGCGCACTTGAATTTCCCGTCTCACGTTCGTGTAGCTGACCAGGTATCAGTTTAGAATGGACTGTTTACTAGGTGATATAAACACTCGTGACCGTTCTCATGTAACGCACTTCCTAATCTGTTGGTAGAATCTCACACTCCGTAAGTTATGATTTACTGAGTCCTGTCTATTTGAAAAACTTCATACTAGTAGACTGCTCAAGACTGTAATATGAGCTACAACACGTCATGAATCACTGTACTATGTAACAATATAATACTTTGAACTCTACTCCACGAGTAAGTACACACTCGCACCCCTGGCGTAATCACGGCTCGAACGCTTTGTCAAAAGTAGTTACGCACCACTGGCGTGGTATCCGCTCGAACACAATATCAGAAGTACTTTCGAGTCCTAGTATACGACCTCATATTTATACTTGTATCCCCTCTCTTCCGAGTTCAACGGAGGTCATCTTGGAACGCACAGTCCCGATATCTTCATACGACAGTTTGCGGTTTGGCCCGTGGCTTTAATATATGATCCAATGATGTAATTATGTTCTCAAATGCTCTATACCAATTCTCAACTATTATCGTTCGCTGGTAATGGATATATTCGCGAATTTAGCTGCCGTATCCCGGCTCGGGATTTCGCGCTCTTTTGTGGCTTCCTTTGCCTTCAGCCAATCAACGAATAGCGTCCATGAATTCTCAGAATTTCACCATGCAATCTCCCGTAATTATTAACTTTATATAAGTTTTATGGTATAGTAAGGCTCCTAAATTCCACTTTATTCTGAATCGATATTTCACTTCTTTCTATCAGTTTAATCCACGGAGTTAGCCTCGCTAGTGCTTCTTACAATACGAAGTTGTCGCCTTGCTTTGGTCAAGTGAATTTTTCCATTGGTCCACCTTACCCACGTGACCGGGAAGGCTCATATTTTTTTCTTCCAGTGCCAACCCCGTTTTCCACTCCCGCTAGTTACGTGGAGATACCTCGCCATCATTTCTCAGAAATTTGCACCCGGCTCCCTGCGCTGTTGCTACTACCAAGACTGCCCGGGGCTATGAAAACTTTGGCAACAAGTTACCCTCTCTCTTTCCTTCGTTGTCCCAAGTTCTGAGAAACCTAATTCTGTCCCTCATTGTGTTTGTTAATCTCACTGGAGACAACATTCTGTGGTATGGTGAAACCTGCCATCTCGGCCTGGCCTGTTCTTACTGTATGTACAGTAAGATACTATTTATTCTGAAAATGAAATATATATTCCTCAATAATTCATCATAATTACAATTGCATGACGCTTATCACACCCCCACCAGGGTGCAATATATACAATTGTAATAATAATAATGACAATAATAATATCTCTTTCTTGTGAATACCGTGATAGGGTATGATATATGCATTATCACAACATGTGTTAAAACGTATTTCATGTGTTTATTTCAGATTCACTTTGCGTTATTTTCGTTAGTAAATTGAGTATTTTAAAGAACTCCGTTCTCTTTTATTAAGTTTCCCTCTGTACCCACGAATACGAGAAGGGCGGTCAGCACCCTGATGTAAGAATCATGTACGCGATAAGTATATTTCAGAGCCGCAACAGAAGTCAACAACCCACTTCACCACCACATCATGCTGTACAAGTGTACAATATGGACCGCTGAACTACAGTTTAAGTTGTGATTAACATTGAACGCTTACAAAAGAAAACTGAACAAAAATGATCGCAATAAGCAACGGCATTATTTATTCCATACAATCTGCTTTGGACCGCATCGACCCTGACAGGTCACACCGCGGCACTGGGATAGGATGGGACTAGGAGTGGGAAGGAAGCAGCCATGGCGTTAATTAAGGTACAGCCCCAGCATTCGCCGGGTGTGAAAACTGGAAACCATGGAAAACCATTTGCAGGGCTGCCGACAGTGGGGTTCGAACCCGCTCTCTCCCGAATGCCAGCTAATAGCTACGGGACCCAAATCACACAGCTACTTACTTGGTTTATTTATTCATTCCTGGTGCCTGATCCAGTCATATTAGTGAAACACTATAGCCCTCAATATATACTACATAAATACTTTGCTGGCACTGCACGAATAGTTTACTACTAAGAACCCAGTATGGTCAATAATGAAGAAATAACTAGAGTACACACAATGTTTCAGGAACAGTGAATGCAGATATACCCTGGACAGGGCGGAGAGTTCGGAACATCCTGTATGCTTCACTTTAAAGCAAAATAATAGCGTATAGACTTTTCGTGCCGGGATTTTCCAAGGACACATTCGGCTCGCCAATTCTCTAGCTGCTTTTCTCAGTACACCTGATGGTAGTGCTCTACAAGTACCGCTGTATCTAAGAATGGGACAGAAGCGGCTGTGGCATTGAGAATGGTACACATCCCGAAATTTTCCGGGAGTTGAAATGAGAAACCACGGAAAACCGGACAACGGATTTAGCAGCCACTGGCCGTGCCGCTATGCACTGAGCTAACCTGAAATGTGTCCTGAATAGTTATTATTTGCAACGAATTTGTGTCAAGCGATGACCTGAATTCCACGGGAAACCTTACCTTATCTAAATGAATGAACAAATACATGAATAAGTACAATCCATAAAATGGAACTTCAATAAAACATGGTTATTTTAATGACATAAAATAAATCACTGCCGCCTCTGTGGTGTAGTGGTTAGCGTGATTAGCTGCCACCCCCGGAGGTCCGGGTTCGATTCCCGGCTCTGCCACGAAATTTGAAAAGTGGTACGAGGGCTGGAACGGGGTCCACTCAGCCTCGGGAAGTCAACTGAGTAGAGGCGGGTTCGATTCCCACCTCAGCCATCCTCGAAGTGGTTTTCCGTGGTTTCCCACTTCACCTCCAGGCAAATGCCGGGATGGTACCTATCTTAAGGCCACGGCCGCTTCCTTCCCTCATCCTTGCCTATCCCTTCCAATCTTCCCATCCCCTTACTAGGCCCCTGTTCACTATAGCAGGTGAGGCCGCCTGGGCGAGGTACTGGTCATACTCCCCAGTTGTATCCCCCGACCAAGAGTCTGAAGCTCCAGGACACTGCCCTTGAGGCGGTAGAGGTGGGATCCCTCGCTCAGTCCGAGGGAAAAGCCGAATCTGGAGGGTAAACAGATGATGATGATGATGAAAATAAATCACTAGACAAATCTATGCTTTAAATTTACACAAAACGGCCAATACTCAGAAAAATAATTCCTTCACAATCTACCGGTAATTATAACGATAAAGCTCGCACAACTTGCTTTACGTCGCACCAGTAATATAAGTAAATGGTTCGGACGCCGCCTCCACCTCCGGCCTCCTGGACGAGGCCTCCACCTCACTGAATGTGCTGACAAAGAGTGCGTGGAGGATAAACAGATTAAGAAAGAACGAATATTTGTTTTGTCCTGAAAAGGACCGATTTTATCCGATGTTACGTAGCCAGGACCGACTGCGAAATGATGGCCTATAGGTAGGATGTAGAGTACCCTGTATATTCAGTGTAACAATTGCTCGAAATGTTGACCACCTTGGTTATGCAGATTTCAGCACCACGTTGTAAAGGCACTCTTGCACGTTGTAACATGTCAGGTGTAACAGCTTGGTAAGCCTCGGTGATCAGTTGCCGAAGTTAACCACGATCTTCAGGCTCCCCACAGGAAGAAGTCAAGTGGCGTTAGATCGGGTGATCTGGCGGACCAGTGAACGGGTCCCCCACTTCCTATTTATTTATTTATTTGGATATGAAGCATGAAGATGGTTCCGGACGATTACTGATCCGTGAGGTGGGGCCCCATCCTGTTGAAACAACATTTGTTATCGCTCGCACAGATGTACGTTCTTCAGCAACTGTGGAAGTTCATTTTGAAGAAAATGGAGGTAGTGTGCTTCCTTCGGATGTCCGCCGTAGAAATATGGTCCTATGAGATCACACACCAGGCATTCACTCCCCACTGCACTTGAAATGGGCCCTGCCTTACCCGGTGGGGGTTCTCCGGCGCTCCAATAGTGCTGATTAACTACGCCATTATTGTGAAATCATGATTCGTCTGAAAACAGGACTCTTGACTAAAATATTGCATTATTGGTCACACTGGGTAATGCCCATTGACAAAATGTTACTCTAGCATCGAAATCGCGTCCGGAGCACTTGGCATACATATTAATTTGACCGTACTTTCTCCATAAATTAACAACAATTCAACGTTCTCTTCATAGGGATACATCGTGAGGAAATGTGTAAGTGCTGCGATGTGACATGGTAGGGTTGGATTAGTATTTGTGTGCGTTGGACTCTGGAGTTTTTGGGTTCGAATGCCATGCTGGCCGTCCTGAAAATGGTTTTCCTCGGTTTCCCATTTACACCACTAGGCAAATGCCGAGATGTTACCATAGTAAAAGGCCAAGTCCGATTTCCTTCCCATTCCTTACCCCACCCATCCTTAGGGAAAAGCCGCCAAATATGAGCGCGCCCCTTAAAACCAATAGCAAAAAATATATTGATTATTGTATTCCCGCTAAAATGGAGCACCTCTGTCGTTTAAAATATTTTCCGTATCCTGGACTCGAACCACTACACTGCCGATACTCAAACACGTTTTGCTCCACCCCTTAAAGCATTCAGCCACGATGTCAACTTAAACAGTGTTTGCTAGAGGTTTAGTACTTATGTACGACCGTTCCGCCTCGAAACTTAATATCAGTGTCAAAATCTTCAGTGATGATTTTCAGTGTTTAGTTAACTTCCTTACAGTACAGAGCACGTGGCACAACCTAATAATTTGGTCGTATTGCTGGTACCTATGTTATTTTAAGGCACAGTAAATCATATGTTTGCAGAATGGTCCTTAGTGGGCCTATTTGGCGTGAAATGTACGTAATAATTTTTCATTTCCTAGGTCCATGGATAAATTTACAGTGATGACACGCAGGTAGTCCGCCTCTGTGGTGTAGTGGTTAGTGTGATTAGCTGCCACTCTCAGAGGCCCGGGTTCGATTCCCGGCTCTGCCATGAAATTTGAAAAGTGGTACGAGGATTTGAACGGGGCCCACTCAGTCTCGGGAGGTCAACTGAGTAGAGGTGGGTTCGATTCCCATCTCAGTCAACCTGGAAGTGGTTTTCCGTGGTTTCTCACGTCTCTTCCACGCAAATACGCGGATGGTACCTAACATAAGGCCACGACCGCTTCCTTCTCTCTTCCTTGTCTATCCCTTCCAATATTCCCATGCCCCCACAAGGCCCCTGTTCAGCATAGCAGGTGAGGCCGCCTGGGCGAGGTACTGGCCATCCCCTCAGTTGTATCCCAGGACCCAGAGTCTGAAGCACCAGGACACTGCCCTTGAGGCGGTAGAGGTGGGATCCCTCGCAGAATCCAAGGGAAAAACTGACCCTGGAGGGTAAACAGATTACGAACGAACGAACGAAAATTGCGTAGGTCTATCTCATTGATCCAGAGGACATTTCATTTTGAGGCGTGAGAACGGTCGCTTTATCATAGAAGGCGTGGTAGGTTAAAACCAATTGCACACATGACAATTCACCAATATTTTGTACAGACTCATCACGTCGACAGCAAATGCGGTGGCTTATGCCGAGTGAATGAATGAATGAATGAATAAACACTTTTTCTGCCAGCCACGGATGACCACCATGAGGGGAGAGAGTATTCGTTTATTGTATTTATAACAATTATATATGCAGTTGTCCGCCTCTGTGGTGTAGTGGTTAGCGTGAATAGCTGCCACCCCCAGAGGCCCGGGTTCGATTCCGGGCTCTGCCACCAAATTTGAAAAGTGGTACGAGGGCTGGAACGGGGTCCACTCAGCCACGGGAGGTCAACTGAGTAGAGGTGGGTTCGATTCCCACCTCAGCCATCCGGCGAATGCCGGGATTGTACCTAACTTACGGCCACGGCCGCTTCCTTCCCTCTTCCTTGCCTATCCATTCCAATCTTCCCATCCCTCCACAAGGCCCCTGTTCAGCATAGCAGGTGTGGCCGCCTGGGCGAGGTACTGGCCATACTCCCCAGTTGTATCCCCCGACCAAGAGTCTGAAGCTCCAGGACACTGCCCTTGAGGCGGTAGAGGTGGGATCCCTCGCCAAGTCCGAGGGAAAAACGTAACCTGGAGGGTAAACAGATGATGATGATGATGATGATGATGAATAGGACGAATGAATGAATAAATGAATGAATGAATGAATGAATGAATGAATAAACACTTTTTCTGCCAGCCACGGATGACCACCATGAGGGGAGAGAGTATTCGTTTATTGTATTTATAACAATTATATATGCAGTTGTCCGCCTCTGTGGTGTAGTGGTTAGCGTGAATAGCTGCCATCCCCGGAGGCCTGGGTTCGATTCCGGGCTCTGCCACCAAATTTGAAAAGTGGTACGAGGGCTGGAACGGGGTCCACTCAGCCACGGGAGGTCAACTGAGTAGAGGTGGGTTCGATTCCCACCTCAGCCATCCTGGAAGTGGTTTTCCGTGGTTTCCCACTTCTCCTCCAGGCGAATGCCGGGATTGTACCTAACTTACGGCCACGGCCGCTTCCTTCCCTCTTCCTTGCCTATCCATTCCAATCTTCCCATCCCTCCACAAGGCCCCTGTTCAGCATAGCAGGTGAGGCCGCCTGGGCGAAGTACTGGTCATTCTCCCCAGTTGTATCCCCCGACCAAGAGTCTGATGCTCCAGGACACTGCCCTTGAGGCGGTAG
Organism: Anabrus simplex; assembly: GCF_040414725.1. Classification (NCBI taxonomy): domain Eukaryota; kingdom Metazoa; phylum Arthropoda; class Insecta; order Orthoptera; family Tettigoniidae; genus Anabrus; species Anabrus simplex. The sequence continues at coordinate 267,029,630 of NC_090266.1, read as the reverse complement.
AGGTGGGATCCCTCGCTGCGTCCGAGGGAAAAGCCGAACATGTAGGGTAAACAGATGATGATGATGATGATGATGATGATGATGATATATGCAGTTAGTTTTGCTACTGTTACAATATACCAAACATATTCCAATAAAATATTTACAACTAATATTTAAAATAACAATAAATACTGTTATTGTTTTACGTCCCAATAACTAATTTTTTGTTGTTTTCGGGGATGTCGAGATGTTGGAATTTTGTCCCGCAGGATTCCTTTAATATGCCAGTAAATCAATCGACACGGAGCTGACCTTTCAGTACAACAGGACTGAGCCAGGATCGGACCTGCATTGTTGGGATCCGAAGGCCAGCGCCTAAAACGTCTGTGCCACTCAGCCCGGCGAAAAATATACTATTTTTTTTGCTAGTGGCTTTACTTTGCACTGACACAGATGGGTCTTATGGCGACGATGGGATAGGAAAGGCCTGGGAATTGGAAGGAAGCGCCCGTGGCCTTAAGGTACAGCCCCAGCATTTGCCTGGTGTGAAAATAGGAAACCACGGAAAACCATCTTCAGGGCTGCCGACAGTGGGATTCGAACATACTATCTCCCGGATGCAAACACACAGCCGCGCCCCTCTATCCCCATGGCCTAGTCGCCCGGTGGATATGATATTGCCTATATGGTCTTCTCAACAGAAAATTTCATAATTTGCAGTAAGGAGTTTCCACAAACTTTGTTAAAGAAAATCGTTAAAGCTAACCCATTCGTAGACGTTGCTGTACTTCGAATTGAGCTACATATAATGTACACGAGTAAAGATTACTGCTCTAGTGCTGGTGATCTACCATATTTTTCCCATTTCATGATTAAACACAATTTAGAACGCGCATTCTGTGAAAGTCGTAAACTGTTGAAGTTTCTCGTGAAACCACCAAGAACAACTCATCACGTGTGACACCGACAGATAAGGAAACAATTATCGACATACTGTATTTGCCCAAAGAGATGAATTTCAGAGTCAGCATATTGTACCATAAATAACCAAACCAAACCAAACCCCATGGCGCAACAGCCCCGAAGGACCATGGCCTAACAAGCGATCGCTGCTCATCCCGAAGGCCTACCGATTGCGAGGTGTCGTGTAGTCAGCACGACGGATCCTCTCGGCCGTTATTCTTGGCTTTCTAGACCGGGGCCGCTATCTCACCTTCAGATAGCGCCTCAATTCTAATCACGTAGGCTGAATGGACCTTGAACCAGCTCTCAGATGCAGGTAAAAATCCCTGACCCGGCCGGGAATCGAACCCGGGGCCTGCAGGTGATAGGCAGGCACGCTAACCCTACACCGCGGGGTCGGCATTGTACCATAAGGGCAGAAAATTGTACCACACTGGTAAGTAAGCCTGCCTTTGACAGTAGAAATTACCATCTATAAAGCAATTGGAAATTCTGAATGTACTATTATTATATGTTACGAATAAAAGTTGTCCGCCTCTGTGGTGTAGTGGTTAGCGTGATTAGCTGCCACCCCCCGGAGGGCCGGGTTCGATTCCCGGCTCTGCCACGAAATTTGAAAAGTGGTGCGAGGGCTGGAACTGGGTCCACTCAGCCTCGGGAGGTCAACTGAGTAGAGGTGGGTTCGATTCCCACCTCAGCCATCCTGGAAGGGGTTTTCCGTGGTTTCCCACTTCTCATCCAGGCGAATGCCGGGATGGTACCTAACTTAAGGCCACGGCCGCTTCCTTCCCTCTTCCTTGCCTATCCCTCCACAAGGCCCCTGTTCAGCATAGCAGGTGAGGCCGCCTGGGCGAGGTACTGGCCATTCTCCCCAGTTGTATCCCCCGACCAAGAGTCTGAAGCTCCAGGACACTGCCCTTGAGGCGGTAGTGGTGGGATCCCTCGCTGAGTCCGAGGGAAAAGCCGAACCTGGAGGGTAAACAGATGATGATGATGAAGATGACGAATAAAAGTTGTACTCTTCAGGTTTTGTACGGAATCAAAACAGGTATTTTAGTGCAAAAGCAGCAGAACACTAGACAAGTGCTTTCACATGCACAAGTCCATCTCCAAAACGACATTAAAGCAAGCATTTCCTCCCAACAAACGCCTCACAGCACCCACCCGTAACCCACAGGAAATCCTGAAAATTATCTCAACCCCTCATTGACGGCTTCTTGATAAATAACGTCAGTTTCACTTTTTAAATCGATGCTATTTTCACAATAACTCCTTCTTGAAATAACTGTTAAATATATGGCAATTGAATTTCTTCGCGTTTGTCTATCCGATCATGCCGTCACCACTGTCTTTGACATATTCACAACGAGGCTGATTGTCTCTCTGAAAGGTGTAGCGAAAACAGGTAGCAGTATGTTGTCACACTGGTGAATGGGAGCGTGTCATTCGTTGTAACAGGTAGTACAATAGTACGCCTGTAATAGAGTCATGAAGCGCCTGATGCATGAACACTGCAAATCCCAGACGACATTAATGATACAATGTTCTATTATGTTTGACATCAGATGACTTCAGAGTCTTCCTTCTCAACCGACGAACTAATGTTGTCCCTTTGCTCGTAAGGCATGAAAATCCTCACGCATGGTTTGGATCTTAAAAGAAAGTACTATTTTCGAAGTTTTCACTGGCGATGGAATATAAAACACCTACGTGGAATCATATCTTTATATTTGATACTGGATGATAATATTTGCAACTATAAAAGGAGCCTTCCTTACTTAATAATGTGTACTATAAGTACTAAGTGAAAGAAATTTTCGCTATTCGGTATCAATAGATGTCTAGGTGTTCTACTCAAGTTGATCATATAATCGTTTATTCTTTACCATTATGATCAATCTTTGCAGCGTATTAACACGTAAATGAAACATATTGGCCCCATATCGCTGAATGACTCTTCCCCTTATTCAATATTTGTAAACTCGTTTCAACTGTAGCACTGAGTGTAGCCACAGCCATCTGTTCGTCCTAAAGTTGTATGCGGTTTGAAAACCACATGGAGAAACAAGTATATTTTGCCACTTGTCGATCATCAATTTTCTGTAACCAAGAATTTTGATTTAAATTTTCCTCTGATACTTTGGATGCCAATTTGTGAAATATCCGTCAAAATGTACATATATAGATTACATTTAATCATACTAGTGTCAACAAATCAACAAGAAAATCTAATTGGTATGGATGAAATGGTACAATAACAGAGAAATAAATTATTTGTAATAAACGCGGATAAGGCATATAGTACCGTGGTAATTCTAATGTAGCCTATCCCCTTCAGCTTGGCTGACCATATCAACACAATGGGAGAACATTGATCTCTCAATGTCCAGCAGGACACATTAACTCCTGATTAATATGTGGGAGGAAACAAGGTAGTTGGAGATTCATTTGTACCTCTAACACACCAATCATGTATAGCAGTCAATTGACTTACCTACGCAGAGCACATCGTTAGCAAACACATAATGAGCAATACAATTTCAATATCGCGCACTATATCATTATAGCAATCAAGGAAAGAAGCTACCATTAATAACATCGCTAAATATACATCATTGGGTTGGCTTGGTATTGCTCCAAACTGCTACAGGGACCATGAACACCAGCATTTGATGTTGGTGTCCATTTATAGGAACCAGGTCATAAAATCATGTTTGCTGCCATATACCTGCAATTAGGTCAGGAACAGTTATACTCTAATATAATACTTGGGTGAAATACAGCCAATTGAATAAATGCTCACTTTATTACAGAGGGGAAGGCGACGTTGAATTGACTACTGCACAGTTAACTCTTCGTCGAGAAATCGTACAGTGGCCGTATCCTTGTGTACGAATTATACTACTACTAGAATGATTGGAGTAGATTGGAAAACCGCGGAAAACATTCCCAGGGCAGACGGTGGAGGGACCAGCCGACCGCCTCTCAAATGCAAAGCTGTAAAGCCACGATAACGTCGTGGTGATCAGTAGCCGAAACTAGTGTGCTAGGCCGCGAATTAAATGGCGCTGGTGAAATTAAACTGCCGGAAAACTTCATCCACGAAACCTCAATAATGTGACGTCCCAGGCTCACAAATCATAGAAAAAGACAGGATTGGAAAGCAATATAATGTCCAATTTTTCGGATGTAATCACTTTAAGAGCCAACGAATGTGATAATAAGACTACAGTTCATTGACAAACATAATTCATCTTAAAAGTTCAATAAAATGTACAAACAGATACTTAAAGATCCTCATTAAGAAGTTATTCAGAGGATTTCATCATTTGATGTTCTTTGCTGTCCGCCTCTGTGGTGTAGTGGTTAGTGTGATTAGCTACCACCCCCGGAGGCTCGGGTTCGATTCCCGGCTCTGCCACGAAATTTGAAAAGTGGTACGAGGGCTGGAACGGGGTCCACTCAACCTCGGGAGGTCAACTGAGTAGAGGTGGGTTCGATTCCCACCTCAGCCATCCTGGAAGTGGTTTTCCGTGGTTTCCCACTTCTCCTCCAGGCGAATGCCGGGATGGTACCTAACTTAAGGCCACGGCCGCTTCCTTCCCTCTTCCTTGCCTATCCCTTCCAATCTTCCCATCCCTCTCAGAGGCCCGGGTTCGATTCCCGGCTCTGCCATGAAATTTGAAAAGTGGTACGAGGACTTGAACGGGGCCCACTCAGTCTCGGGAGGTCAACTGAGTAGAGGTGGGTTCGATTCCCATCTCAGTCAACCTGGAAGTGGTTTTCCGTGGTTTCTCACGTCTCTTCCACGCAAATACGCGGATGGTACCTAACATAAGGCCACGACCGCTTCCTTCTCTCTTCCTTGTCTATCCCTTCCAATATTCCCATGCCCCCACAAGGCCCCTGTTCAGCATAGCAGGTGAGGCCGCCTGGGCGAGGTACTGGTCCTACTCCCCAGTTGTATCCCCCGACCAAGAGTCTGAAGCTCCAGGACACTGCCCTTGAGGCGGTAGAGGTGGGATCCCTCGCCGAGTCCGAGGGAAAAACCGAACCTGGAGGGTAAACAGATGATGATGATGATGATGATGTTCTTTGCTAACATGTAGTACAATGGTTCTCAAATCGTCACTTGTTTGCACTTACACTTAACTGAAGTGCTCTGACCAATACGCTTCCCGATAGAGTTAAAGTACACATTTTAAATTTAGTTCGCAGATTCGCTATGATATTCTCATTACATGCATCATTAGCATTACAATGGGATTATCTGATCGGTGAAGTATTATCTTAGTACAAAGTATCAGTCACATTACTCGTATATTGAGCCAGGCTGGGTAGCTCAGGTGGTTAAAGCGCTGGCTTTGTAAGCCGTACTTGGTAGGTTCGATCCTGGCTCAGTCCGGTGGTGTGCGAAGGTGCTCAAGTTCGTCAGCTCCGTGTCGCTAGATTTACTGATATGTTAATTAAATTCTGCGGGACAAAATTGCGGTACTTCGGCGGCCACGAAAACCTTAAAAGTAGTTAGTGGGACGTACAATTATTACTATTATTATTATTATTATTATTATCTGAGATATCTGACTAATTGGCTGAATGGTGAGCATTGAGGCCTTCGCTTCTTAGGGTTATAGGTTCGATTTCCGGCCGGGTCGGGAATTTTAAACATGTCTGATTAATTCTTGTGGCTCTGGTACTGGGTGTTTGTGTTCGTCCCAACGCTTTCCTCTTCATGTTCAGACAATGCAATACACTGCCAGCCACCACAGAAGCACGCAATAGTGATTACATCCCTGCAAATATGGTTGGCGTCAAGAAGGTTATCCGGCCGTGAAACAGGGCCAAATCCACATGTGCGACATAGTTCACACCCGCAACCCCACATATGTGGAAATAGCTGTGGAAGAATAAGAAGTTATCATATTTTGAGATATTTGATGTAGTTTGCTAATTAACTAGACCAGTTCACCGCTTCCTATTTATTTCTCTACAATAAGTATAATCACATCTACCGGGTGCAGTATTACGAGACACGAGAACTTCCACTATTGACAGCTTTTCCAAGATCTTCTGTATGGATCCTTGGTACGAACGACACCCAACTAATTTACCGACAGGTATATTTAGTTTCACTGCGACGATGGTTAAACAGTTTATCGGCCACCACGGGTAAGTCACCTCTCAGACATTAATGATATTCTACAGAGACTATCGCCTGCTGAACTATCGCCTGGAGACTTCAATACTAATTTACTGGAACAAACTGGAGATACAAAACAACTGTTAGGTATTTTCCACACACGTGACATGACAATACTTCCACTAAAACCAACAAATCATACCTCATCTTCACATACACTAATTTACTTAATGATCACTAATAATCCACAGAAAATAGTATCACATGGTCAAATCCCTACTCCCAGCATATCGACATATGACTTGATGTATGTACCGGGCAAGTTGGCCGTGCGGTCAGGGGCGCACGGGTGTGAGCTGGGTTCGAATCCCACTGTCGGTAGCTCTGAAGATTGTTTTTCGTGGTTTCCCATTATCACACCAGGCAAATGCTGGTGTGTACCTTAATTAAGGCCACGGCCGCTAATTTCCACCTCCTAGGCCTTTCCTATCCCATCGTCTCAATAAGACCTATCTGTGTCGGTGGGACGTAAAGCAACTAGCAACTTAATATATTTGTCATACTCGCTCAAAGTACTCGAGTATAAAACGAGATACATCATATTCAGGGACATTAAACATATACATTTAGATCACCTGAGAGTTGATGCTTTTAATAGTCCTTGGGGTGACGTAAAATATAAGCGATAACGATAAGAAAGTTGAAACTTTCTGTTCACTTACACTTGGCAGTGACAAACATGCACCTAAGCGCACGGCCGAAGTCTCCCGACCACCTTCTCCATGGCTGACCGACGATATCAAACAAATGACGTTTCACCGCGATGCGTTACACCGGCTCTCTCTGCCCCAGTGCGCTTGAGCGGTATCGTACACTTCGGAATCGAATTAAATTAATAATCCGAAATTTAAAAAAAATCTTTTTACCAACATCTGGCTGGAAATTTAAATGTGGCAAACGCTTGAGAACAACGTCATTCCATTGGAATTGGGAAAGCTTTGCCCCAGCCATTAAATGCAGGCATCTTTCCGGAGAGATTAAATGATCATTTTTATGAATTAAACATTAAACCGTAAATGCAAAAAATATCTCAGACTATAAATTTTCTTCTGAACCAACAACCATTAAATAGGCCATTCTTTGAATTTTGTAACTCACAGACATTGACGTGAAACGTGAACTACTAGCAATCACATCACCTGCTATAGGACCTGATGAAATACCCATTGTTGTAAACAAGATAAGGTTTACAAGAACACCACTTATTTATTTGCTTCACACAGAATTCTACAGTATGTACAGGAATAAAACATAAAATTGTCTTGAAGCAAAGTAGATGATTAATCTTGAAAGAGTTTCTGTTTCTATACACTATGTACACTCTGAATGTATTTACACTCACTGCTATCTTGAAAAGATAGTTCTTGGGAAAGATATAGTTCGTGATAGTTGAAAACTATCATTTGCACTAGCATAGATTAGCTAAGAGAGTTCCTTCTAACTTGAAGTGTCTGAGTTCATAAGCTTGTACTAAATGAAAGCTAGGTTCACAATTAGAGAATCTAATGTGTGTGTCGGAGCTTGAGTGAGCTTGGGGATGTGTGGCATACAACATCGGGGCTCAACATGGATGAAGGAACGGGAAAGTGGAGTAGTGACCTGAGGTGAAACCTCATACTACCAGAATTCCGTCCACCTGGTCGAGACACATTTTTAAGAGGAGTAGCCTCCGTGTTCGACGTTCAGTGTATTCTGGAGCAGGACACTGGGGAGAATCCTGATAAGTGACAGACAGGGAGCTCCTTATATACTGCAAACGACGTAACAGACACGCGCACTGAAGACTGCGCTTCGAGTCTCGAATGATCCACGCTTGCGTGCGTGTGGCTGGCTGGCGCTGAGCGAAGAGAGCGGAGGACATACAATACTCATAATAAAACACATCATTGACATTATTCTTGCTGTCATTACTCATATATACAACACTTGCCTGACAAGTGGCCTCTTTCCAGCAATGTGGAGAAATGCCATTATAAAACCTGTTCCAAAAACTCCCTCATCTGTGCTTATAACAGATTATCGACCTGTTTGCATACTTGCATCTCTCTCTATGCCTCTTAAACGCACAGCACACGTGCTATTAACTGACCATTTAAATAAATACAAACTAATTGACCCTTTATAGTCTGTTTTCGGGAAGGGAGACAATACGGCCACTGAAACTACTGAAGGTTACAGACGACATGAGACGTGCTATGGACGAACGGCAGGGGACGTTGCTTGCAATTATTGATTCTAGCAGCACCTTTAACACAGTAAATATAGAAATACTGATTGTTAAAGGGAAATCACTTCACCTTAGGCATACAGTTCAAGTATTAATATCACAAACTACTTATCATCACAACTGAATTTTCTTTCATTTTTCCTCTAGCATAACACACGCCCCGGCAGCACACTTGCTATCCCTCTCAATAGGTCAGCAGCATATATAGCCGTTCCTTTGTTGCGAATGGAGCTAGAATATTGAACTTTCTCCCCCATAACATTAGAGCCATAAAAAGCTTAAATCCCTTTAAGTCGTCTTGCCGTGAGCACCTCCTCCATGTGTGTCGCCAGGTTAAACGAATCTTGGGGTGTGAATGTACGTTTACTGTGCTTATGTAGTTTCTAATATTAAGAATATTTATTTTGCTTATATTATTTGTGTCATGATACATTTAGTTTGTAAGATAAGATTATAAATACTTATCTCATATGTACATTGTTAAGGAAATGTGGTTAAATGTAAGAGAGGGCCATGAGTCCTAACTTCACCACTATTAATAAAGGCAAATATAATAATATAATAAAAGACTTAGGAGCAACAAGAATGTTATTTAACACCGATTATCACGTTTTTCAACTCAGCGTGTGCTAAGGAAATTGTTATAATTGTGTTCACCTGAAGTACTCAGTAACTGGATGTGGTAGTCTTTTATCTTAACAGGTTCCTGCAAATTATTAAATTACTGGAAGCCATCCGTAAGGAACTGAGCCTCTACAGTAAATCCAGGTGTCACGTAATGCAAGAGTTGTATAGTTTCTATTTTGTTATTTACGTAAACTTCGATCGTCTTGAACATAAAATTCATAGTACTATCATTAATAGGACCTCGTAGAATGACGCGTAGTCCTTAAATCAAAATATGGTAAGATTTTCATTAATGTGTAGATTTTTTGCCAGTTATAATTTCATAAAAGATATATTGGGTTCTTTTTCGTTTTTTAATAGGTTGCCTAAGAAGTATTTAATTTTACTATGTTGATGTTCATTAAGTTGTGATTACATCACTTGTGAAGAACTAATACCACGTAGCTAATGTCTTATAATGGGAATTAATTACCTCGTTAGAGTCATTTAAATTGCTTTCAGAAGTGTCGCCCTCAGCAACTCAATAAGGAATAATAATACGCCTTGAATGTTAGAGAATTTTTATTTTTTAACGAAAATGAATCAGCTGCGTTAGTCAATATTACTTTCATTGGAAGTATATTTGGCTACTGTACCATTTATTAGGAACTTTATTTCCTAATCTGTTTACCCTCCGGGGTTGGTTTTGCCCTCGGACGCAGTGAGGAATCCCACCTCTACAGCCTCAAGGGAAGTGTCCTGGAGCGTGAGCCATTGGGTCGGGGGATACAACTGGGGAGAATGACCAGTACCTCGCCCAGGCGGCCTCACCTGCTATGCTGAACAGGGGCCTTGGTGGGGGTGGGAAGATTGGAAGGGATATACAAGGACGAGGGAAGGAAGCGGCCGGGACCTTAAGTTAGGTACCATCCCGGCATTTGCCTGGAGGGGAATTGGTAAACCACGGAAAACCACTTCCTGGATGGCTGAGGTGGGAATCGAACCCACCTCTATTCAGTTGACCTCTCGTGGCTGAGTGGACCCCTTTCCAGCCCTCGTACCACTTTTCAAATTTCGTGGCAGAGCCGGGAATCGAACCCGGGCCTCCGGGGATGACAGCTAATCGCATTAACCACTACACAACAGAGGCGGCCTTATTAGGAATAAACAGGAAAAAATGACTGTTTTAATTCTTGCGGGACCGAAAAACCTGGTATCTTGTGTTAGGAAGCCAGTTTCGTACGATGTGGTCATACGGTGTTTTTGATGTAAATTTTGCCTATTCATTGGGAATGTTGGTGTTTTGAGATATAGCATGTGTTTATAATTTTCATTGTATAATGTTGTAGATCTAGAGTGATAAGAGTGTGTGCGCTAAAGTTAAGATAGAGAAATGCCATGTTTCTCTTGATGCTTATCGCATGTATATTTGACCGATATTTAATAAGTGGATGGCAAATGCAGTTTCTGTGTTATATGCAACTACTCCATTATGTTCTCTACCGGTATGTCGGAGTTCGTAAATATTAGGTAAGTAGTGCATGTTGCCGTGCTGCATGTTATCATTGGATTGGACTGTAGTACGTATTTTGATATTCGTCTTACGTACTGCCTTGTACCCTCCAGTAACAGAAGTGTACAACTACTCACCACTTTCTATGCAGTTTTACCTTCTAGTATCGTAGCAACTGCTTTTCAAACTTCCTTTATACCACGTTCATTCACGTGATGACAGAGAGGAACAGCTAAGTCTCTTATTTGGAATGCCTGTTAATCATTTGACGAAAACAAGTTGCCCACTCTAGAAGTGTTTAATTTAATAATAATATACTCGACAGCATTTTATTCCAGGTACTCGTCATTTTACGGATTTGGCTATTTTCTTGAATTAAAATATATCGACGTTTATATCCAAGTTAAAATTTCTGGTTCGTATTCAAGATAAAATATCGTTTTGTAAAGAGAGGCCTGGTGCAGGTCTTTTGATTTGACGTCCAAGGACAACCTGAATCGCATTGACAAAGCTCTGAAACCTTGAGATCTAATGGTTACGATAAATACGAAATATGGGCAAATATTTATTTATAGGACGAGAAGTAAGGGATTGGAATAACTTATGAAGGAAAATATTCGATAAATTTCCAACTTAGTTGAAAATATTTAAGGATAGGTTCTATAAATAACTGATAGGGAATCTGCCACGTGGGCGACATACCTAACGGCAGATCATTGATAATTTATTGATACGATCCACGTCTTTTGAAATATTCTCGCTCCGTGAAATTAAATTATTTTATTCTCCACGCTGAGAAGAACTATTACATCCAGCAAACAAGTTAATTAGTTATTTACAATAACATATTGCTCATTTAATGTTATGTGAAGTTTTCACTGCAAATTCACGGGTAAAAGACTGAATGTGACATGCGAGATGGAAGATCCTTAATAAATTTTAAAAACGCTGTTACGTTGGAGATGATCAGCTTGTTTTCTCGATATGTTCCTTGAAGCTCCTTCAACTGAGCATACATCTCTCTTTTCCTTTCTCTTGTGTGTCTTTTGTTTCCGCTCGGCGTTGAAAGAAGAAAAGATATGAGCAGAAGACTGGAATAACATTGCTTTCCTTTGTCGGGCCGGCTTTTTGAGCGCCTTGACGTAGCAGATAGGATGCGACGCTTTGCGACTTCACTCTCTCGAACAATGCTCATGCCACTTTCTTGTAACTTCTCTTGACATCGCGTGTCGTAGCCACAATGAACAAGTGAGGGGTTTATTTGCTTACATGAACATGCTTACTGTTTTCTCTAAGGTCTTACTATTCTTGGAATTCTGTCAATATATTTTTACCATTTCAACGCGGAAGACGAAGAACTTAAATTTCACCATAATTAGGGATTACGAGTCTTGGTAATCTGTCAATATGTATTTACTCTTTGAAAGCGGAAGACGAACGATTGAAAATCCACCATAAATATCATGCCTACTTCCATTTATAAGCATAGATCTTAAATAAATAATGACGCACATTCTAGCATACACATTGTATTAGCTCAGGTTATCGACGAGAAGTCATCAGACGCAGTATGTAGGCTATACTGATTGCAGCCGTAGTTGCTCCATTTAAGGGCCTTCGGACACCCCACGAAAACTCGTCGGCTGATTGAGAGGGAAGCTCATCTAACACACGTTGTGACTATGCAAAGTCAAGAAGTATCTATCCTAACCATTGCACTAGAGCGGATAAAGGTAAATGGCTAAGTTAATAGAAATTACAGGTTATCATTCTGTCGAAACACTATCATATAGCAAAACAAAGCACGGCAAAGCAAAGCCATCTCCGTACAGGCCATGAACGCCCTTGGAGGGGTGGAAGGTAAAGGCTTCCACTATTTGTAACCTCGGCACGTGATAGGTTAGAGTGGTTAGCTCTACGCCCGGCCGTCTTCGCCTCCAGGAATTAACCTGTTACTCATTTTTCGTGTAGGCTGAGTGAACCTCAGGGCCATATGCACCTCCGGGAGTGGAAATCTCGTTTCTTAAATTTTACGACTTCCTGACTGGGATTCGAACCCACGCCCTTCCGGGCGAACCGAGCACGCCTTTACCGCCTCGGCCAGGCAGCCCCTGAAACACTATCATATACCTGTAAAAACGAGCAATTATAAACTGCATGACATCACCACTGATCTATATTTACGACAGTCAGCCAGGTGGTAGATTCCCTGTCAATTGCTCACCTAGTACATACATATATCTTCCTTATAGACTCTTTGCCTTTCAGCGTCCAGTCTGGAAGCCTTTGTGAATCGCTGCGGCAATTCTCTATTTGTAACTAGTTCTGCAACCTCTTATCTTTAAATCGTTAGTGTCATCATGCTCTCCCTCTACCTTTCTTACCCTCAATAACAGAGTCCATTATTCTCCTGGGTAACCTCTTCTCCTCCATTCGCTTCACACGATCCCACCTCCGAAGCCGGCTTATACAAACAGTTTCATCCATCTAGTTCCTTCCTAACTTAGTTTTTATCTCCTCAATTCGATTACCCTTCTGCCATTGTTAGCACCTGTTTATACCTGCAATCATTCTCGCTACCGTACTTTCATAGCCGTTACTTCTACCCAGCATTCACTCCCGTAAAGCAAAGTTGGTCTGAAAACAGACCGATGTAAATATTGTTTCATCAGAGAGCTGACTTCCTTCTTCCGGAATACAGTTGATCACAACTGCGAGTTCACTGTATTAGTTTTGCTGCACCTTGATTCAGTCTCACTAATTATAATTCCATCCTGGGAGAACACACATCATGAAGAACTGACATGAAATTATCTGCATGTTCCAGTTTTGTATCCCCAATCTGGCATTCAATTATCTTTGCTTTCTTACCTATTAATATCGCTTTGGTCTTGGAAAGGCTAATTTTCATACCATACTCATTGCACCTATTGTCCAGTTCCAAGATATTAGACTGCAGGTTTTCGGCACAATCTGCCTTTAAGACCAAGTTATCAGCATAAGCCAAACTGCTTACTACATTTTCACCTAAATCAGTCCCTGCCACTTCATACTTTTTTGCAGATGATCCGTGTAAATTATGAGCAACGAAGGCGAAAGATTACAGCCTTGCCTAATCTATGTAAGTACCTTGAAACAAGAACACATTCTACCATCAATTCTCGCTGTGACTTAACTGTTTACCTAGATTTTGTAAAACATACTTTCAAGGAAGCTGAAATTTATCGAATACCGCCTTTGGTAAGTTATTCCACTAACTTCTCTTTCCATAAAATAATATATGTCCCTGTTTGTCCTCTTGGGTTCCAACTTTATCTTCACATTGTGATCTTTCCTTCATTTAAAAACACCACTAAAACCATTGTTCGTCTACTGTTATCACTCTACGCCAACTATCCAATGACAGCTCGTAACATCTCGCTTAATCGACCAGCTTGTCTCCTCACATCCAAGTCTTCCCGGCTCAAACTTACCAATATTTTCGTAAAACTTTTTTTTTGCTATGGGCTTTACGTCGCACCGACACAGATAGGTCTTATGGCGACGATGGGATAGGAAAGGCCTAGGAGTTGGAAGGAAGCGGCCGTGGCCTTAATTAAGGTACAGCCCCAGCATTTGCCTGGTGTGAAAATGGGAAACCACGGAAAACCATTTTCAGGGCTGCCGACAGTGGGATTCGAACCTACTATCTCCCGGATGCAAGCTCACAGCCGCGCGCCTCTACGCGCTTTCGTAAAACTACTCATTAGTCGGGAATCACTCATAAGAAATGTTCCAACCTGCCTGTGCTAACAATCGTTCCTGATTGTTTCAGGACAGTTATCTCCAATCTGCAGGCAAGATTTTTTTGGGTATCTCCAACTTCCACACACTTACAACATCATACTGAAGAAGAGTGAGTTAACAATAATTTCGTCCGCAAATTTCTTCCTTATGACGTAGGAGTTAAATATCACTCAGATTACGGCTAACGCCCTGCTTAACACACATTTACAGTTTACAATCACGATGATTTATGAAGTACAAGGAAATAAATCTCAAATATCACCAGTACTACAAACTTATGATTAAATATCCATCATGATATGGAAGAAAAATGTAAATTATATGTGATACGCCCTTTTCATTACAACAATGGTGCATCCTAAAGCGCAAATTTTTCCTGCTGCTAGGTTCTTAACTTCCCATTTTTCATCTTTGAGTAAATTCCAAAGTTTTCTTCTGGCAAACTACCCAATTGGAATACCCCGCAAGGCAGATTTCACATTATTCTTGTCCGCTCCATAGTGAAAATGTACCATATTTCACCTTGCTCTTCACCACCTCGCCGCGAGATTCAGATTCTTTAACATGCTACGAATACTGCATATATCCAGTTCCTTCCCAGCTCCCTAGACAGACTCCTTGATAACGATTCCACAAATATAAGGCATACTCTAATTTAGTTATACCAGAGATTTCTATCCCACCACTTTACTCCACTGCTGGTCACATTTAACATTCTTATAATCGTGTGAAAGGAAACAGAATTTAATGGTATATAAGACGTAGTACCAAAATATATCCAGTAGGATACTTGCTCTTTCTCACAGTGTTGGCAAATCTCTGGCTCAACAGACAGGCAGCAGATAAACTGAAACTACAATTATGTACTCTGTGCGAAGAGCGCTTACCTGAATTCAATGGGTTTGATTATTTTATTACTGTTATTATTGTTAATATATTTTTCATCTTATTGCCATCAGTACTTATCATTAAGAGTGTTGAAGACTGGTTAAGTGTAATAAAGGGAGCACATCCCTAACTTTGCCAGAATAGATAAATCATATTATTAATAATATCCAACTCATGAGTGTCTGTAAATTTTCAATTTGCAGGGGTGTCTAATTAAGAAAATATATTTGCTAATTATTAATAGGTTTTGTCTTTAACGAGAAATTCACGAATAGCTGCTATAGAGCAGAGCTGACCGCTTGCGGGCTTATAGATGAACAGAACTGAACATAATTTATTTTCCAGGCGTATTATTTGTACCAAGCATGGTTTCAATATTGTAAAAGGAAAAGACTGTTTTAATTTCAACCAACAGTTGCAACTGTTACAAATGATAGTATACAGTGCCGTTTTAGAGATTTTAATGGTTAATCCGTCATTAAGAGCCAGCGAAGATGATATTACGACAAGATGGATCGGTTAGCATCTAATGTTACAACACAGCCCACCATACGATATTTGCTGCTGTTACACTTTACCTTCATGCAATCGTAATTGATGAATGCATGAAATGTATTGATCAATCGGTCCTTCAGCAGCAAAGATGGGATCACTAGATTTAAGTTTACATGCACCCCCTCAAATTTATCATACCCCGAGGGCGAAGGATTACGCAATGATTGCTTATAGATTGAAATCTCTCTTTCTCTAAATATACTTAATAATAATAATAATAATAATAATAATAATAATAATAATAATAATAATAATAATAATAATAATAATAATAATAATAATAATAATAATAATAATAATAATTGTACCGGGAGGTACACCTCAACGCCGCGCATTCAAAGCTAGCGCCTAAATGAACTCCTCTATTGGTGAAACAGTGAAACTGAAACTACACCAACTTGGAACTTTAATAGGGAGATGTCACCACCTAAATATTGAGTAGTTTTGTTGTTGTGCAGTTAGCTAACCTGAGGGAATTTCCGCTTGTTTTGTTTGACATTCATCAAGAAGTTTGGACATGCTTCCTCAGAAGACGCCACTAAAAGCTATGATCATGCACCCTGGTGCGAAGTGAAAGAACCTATAATTTAAATAAGTTTTGTATTTCTAGATTTTTAAACTAATTGTTCATTTATTTTTGGGTTGGCAACATTTACTTTTTCTTTCCGCCAGTTTTGTATCCAACCAATCACTAATTTCTGTAATTAATTTTCCACCTATCACAGGCTTCTTCTCCGATTCTGAGTGTTACTTTTGAAATCTACCAATAAAATTCAGAGGGTGTGTCTTGATTAATCGTGAATGATCTCGAACCTTTCCTGAGGGTTTATAAACTGCGGCTTTTCTCGTTTCTTAGCCAATTGATCGTCATCTTACTGAGTGTGTGTGTCAAAGCTGGAGGGGGGCGGTCTCTTTCGTCAGCTGCTAGAACTTCGACAAGGTAATGACCACATAACTTTTCTTTCTTGCTACCTCCGCAGTTTAACTCGAGGGAAAGGTCCGAATCTTTAACTATGTAACCAACTTTTATATAATGTAACTTCTTCCGGCTAATGTAAAAACTTCATAAAATCTTTAACTGTAAATAGGGGATAGAGAGTGAATTACCATCTCGAACTCCCCTTCATCTTTGTTCGAGGTGACTACGTTTTTATAACTGTTTTTCATTCTGTAATTTGGTAAAGTAAATTCTATACGAGTCACCACCGTAGTTTGGGAATAACCCCTGTTTCATCGGCCTAGAGCCCCTTAGGTTGTTTTAGTGTTCATATCTATGAGTGCAAGTATACGCCTCCATTCATTTTGTGTTCGGGCCATTAATTTAACCTGTTATTCTTATTCTACGAAGGCCCAGCAGGTTCGGTATTTAATACCCCTGTAAAAGCAAGTATGGTTCATGTTTGTGGGTTACTGTAGTCACGTACTAGTTCGTGAACCATGGGCAACGGCTGAGTGGCCTAGTAAGTGGTCCTGAGAGTCGGGATAGCAGTTGCTATGGAATGGGAGTGGGCATCTCGGACATATTCTGAGTCCTGGCCCTCCTTGTGCTCAGGCGGCTAGGACTATACAATTCACCGGTGGTCCATAACCCGTTAGAGGAGAGATCCTCACTTGGACTATGTGCAAGTAGGGCAGCATCCTGCTTCATGAATTTACCGAGCTCAGAACACTTTAAGCAAGCCTCGGACCTATGGGAGTAATGGAGTCCCACTCCCATTTGACAGGCGAGGGACTCCTTGGAAACAACTTGGCGAACGAAATGGAATTCGATGGGGAGCTATCAATATTAATGGGGCTTATGGAGGAAAGAAGGTAGAACTGGCTGAGTCAGCAAAGAGGATGCATCTGATGTGCTAGGAGTAAGTGATATTCGGCTAAGGGGAGATAATGAGGAAAAGATAGGAGATTATAAAGTGTACTTGACGGGTGTTAGAAAGGGAAGGGCAGAGTCTGGGGTAGGGCTCTTTATCAGGAACACCATTGCAAGCAACATAGTTTCTGTCAGGCACGTAAATGAGCGAATTATGTGGGTACATTTGTCAGTGGGAGGAAGTAGGACAAGAATTGTGTCCGTGTATTCACCATGTGAGGGTGCAGATGAGGATGAAATTGACAAGTTTTATGAAGCATTGAGTGACATCGTGGTCAGGGTCAACAGCAAGGATAGAATAGTGCTAATGGGCGATTTCAATGCGAGAGATGGGAATAGAACTGAAGGATACGAAAGGGTAATTGGTAAATGTGGGGAAGATATGCAAGCTAATGGGAATGGGAATCATTTGCTGGACTTCTGTGCTAGTATGGGTTTAGCTGTTAGGAATACATTCTTCAAGCATAAGGCTATTCACCGCTACACATGGGAGGCTAGGGGTACCAGATCCATAATAGACTATATCTTAACAGATTTTGAATTCAGGAAATCTGTTAGGAATGTACGAGTTTTTCGCGGATTTTTCGATACAGACCACTATCTGATCTGTAGTGAACGAAGTATCTCTAGGCCTAGGGTAGAGAAAGTGAAATCTGTCTGCAAACGAATAAGGGTAGAAAGTCTCCAGGACGAGGAAAGTAGACAGAAGTACATGGATATGATTAGTGAGAAGTTTCGAAAAGTAGACAATAAGCAGTTTCAGGATATAGAAAGTGAATGGGTGGCATACAGGGATGCTGTAATAGAAACAGCAAGGGAATGCCTAGGAACAACTGTGTGTAAAGATGGGAAAATGCGAACATCTTGGTAGAATAATGAAGTGAGAGCAGCCTGTAAACGTAAAAAGAAGGCTTATCAGAAATGGCTCCAAACAAGGGTCAATGCAGACAGGGATTGGTACGTAGATGAAAGAAACAGAGCGAAACAAATAGTTGTTGAATCCAAAAAGAAGTCATGGGAAGATTTTGGTAATAACCTGGAAAGGCTAGGTCAAGCAGCAGGGAAACCTTTCTGGACAGTAATAAAGAATCTTAGGAAGGGAGGGAAAAAGGAAATGAACAGTGTTTTGAGTAATTCAGGTGAACTCATAATAGATCCCAGGGAATCACTGGAGAGGTGGAGGGAATATTTTGAACATCTTCTCCATGTAAAAGGAAATCATCATGGTGGTGTTGCAGACAGCCAAGCTCATGGGGAGGAAGAAAATGATGTTGGTGAAATGATGCTGGAGGAAGTGGAAAGGATAGTTAATAAACTCCATTGTCATAAAGCAGCAGGAATAGATGAAATTAGACCTGAAATGGTGAAGTATAGTGGGAAGGCAGGGATGAAATGGCTTCATAGAGTAGTAAAATTAGCGTGGAGTGTTGGTAAGGTACCTTCAGATTGGACAAAAGCAGTAATTGCACCTATTTATAAGCAAGGGAACAGGAAGGATTGCAACAACTATCGAGGTATCTCATTGATTAGTATACCAGGCAAAGTATTCACTGGCATCCTGGAAGGGAGGGTGGGATCAGTCGTTGAGAGGAAGCTGGATGAAAACCAGTGTGGTTTCAGACCACAAAGAGGCTGTCAGGATCAGATTTTCAGTATGCGCCAGGTAATTGAAAAATGCTACGAGAGGAATAGGCAGTTGTGTTTATGTTTCGTAGATCTAGAGAAAGCATATGACAGGGTACCGAGGGAAAAGATGTTCGCCATACTGGGGGACTATGCAATTAAAAGTAGATTATTAAAATCAATCAAAGGCATTTATGTTGACAATTGGGCTTCAGTGAGAATTGATGGTAGAATGAGTTCTTGGTTCAGGGGTTAGACAAGGCTGTAATATTTCACCTTTGCTGTTCGTAGTTTATATGGATCATCTGCTGAAACGTATAAAATGGCAGGGAGGGATTCAGTTTGGTGGAAATGTAGTAAGCAGTTTGGCCTATGCTGACGACTTGGTCTTAATGGCAGACTGTGCCGAAAGCCTGCAGTCTAACATCTTGCAACTTGAAAATAGGTGCAATGAGTATGGTATGAAAATTAACCTCTCGAAGACTAAATTGATGTCAGTAGGTAAGAAATACAACAGAATCGAATGTCAGATTGGTGATTCAAAGCTAGAACAGGTCGATAATTTCAAGTATTTAGGTTGTGTGTTCTCCCAGGATGGTAATATAGTAAGTTAGATTGAATCAAGGTGTAGTAAAGCTAATGCAGTGAGCTCGCAGTTGCGATCAGCAGTATTCTGTAAGAAGGAAGTCAGCTCCCAGACGAAACTATCTTTACATCGGTCTGTTTTCAGAACAACTTTGTTTTACGGGAGCGAAAGTTGGGTGGACTCGGGATATCTTATTGATAAGTTAGAAGTAACAGACATGAAAGTAGCGAGAATGATTGCTGGAACAAACAGGTGGGAACAATGGCAGGAGGGTACTCGGAATGAGGAGATAAAGGCTAATTTAGGAATGAACTCGATGGATGAATCTGTACGCATAAACCGGTTTCGGTGGTGGGGGCATGTGAGGCGAATGGAGGAGGGTAGGTTACCTAGGAGGATAATGGATTCGGTTATGGAGGGTAAGAGAAGTAGAGGGAGACCAAGACGACGATGGTTAGACTCGGTTTCTAACGATTTAAAGATAAGAGGTATAGAACTAAATGAGGCCACAACACTAGTTGCAAATCGAGGATTGTGGCGACGTTTAGTAAATTCTCAGAGGCTTGCAGACTGCACGTTGAAAGGCATAACAGTCTATAATGATAGTGTATGTTTGTATGTATGTATGTATGTATGTATGTAAAAGTAAGTTCAATTTTGTAAATGGTGGTTTGAGAGACCAGAGAGTGATGAAATGTTGCCTTGAGTAGCCAGTAAGAAACTGAGAGCCTGTTAGCTATTTTTCAAATTTTGTGATTGTAACTAGTGCCTCTGGAAGGCTAGATATTGCATTTTGGGAGCAAGTGCTCCATGAATTAGGGGATTTCTGCCCTTGAATGAATTGTGCTCTTTGTAAATTTGAGCTTGTAGCTCAGGAAATGTAAAGCTCGGGGCTTAAAGCCCAATGTGTTAAGGTTCTGATTCTTGGATTTTTCTCAATCTGGTTTAATGATTGCTACTAGTACCTGTAATATTGGCATGAAAAATTTGTTAAGTTTAATGTTCTGAAAGTATAACCTTCAGTTTAAGTTTTAAATTCTATTCTTGACATTGTAGTTAGACACATTCACCCCGGCACCTTCTTTTACCTCTGCGTTCCACAGGAAACCCCGTAATAATAATAATAATAATAATAATAATAATAATAATAATAATAATAATAATAATAATAATAATAATAATAACTTTCTGTATATGCTGAGTAAGCTCTCGGCAGATGGTACAGTTACGTTCACCACATGACTCCAGTGTTATAGGGTAGCTTACTTCTACACCACCGTCAGATAAGCAAGGGCCGACAAGGATTAGACAACTACAGAATAATGCTTATAATTTAATTTACAAACATTTTATGTAAGAGTGTTTATGGGAATAAACTAACAGCAAAAGTAATTCATTGGAAGTATAATAGGTAATTATGATGATTCATTTCATTCGTTCACGAGTCTCTAATGGCAATAAGAATTAACTGCAATATCGTTCGACTTTATCAAGAAATTTCAAATCCGAACAAGGATCCCATACCTATAGAGCATAAGACTTTATATCTCAGATGTGTGTCCTGAGTACTCGTGGAGAATGTGAAGTGCGAACGTAGAATATTCTGCAACGGACTGCATAATCGAGAATCAAATAATGCAGATAATTTCAGCTGTAAGCTAAACCAAAGGGAATTACCATTGTTGATAGATTAGGAAGCAAATGATGTTATTACACAATTCTAAACAAGAACCAATCAGATAAACCTAAAAGCTATTAACAATTCAAATAGTTGTTAAATATTAATCAAATGATTAAATACCCATATACTGAATAATGCAAATATGCCAAATGTAATCAATGTATTTTATTCCTGCTACGCAAATATTTAACTAACTTATTTCCTGTGGTACAACACGGAACAGAAAGCACTGTGGTGGTGAGTTTTCCATTTCGGATATTGCAGTAGTGTCCAGGTAAATTGTGTCTTGCGAACTCTCCCCACACTTACTTCACTTCACTCCAGGAAGAACAGTCACAGTATTGTGTATCACACCAGATGTACTCTCTTTTTTATCTAATAATAGTAATAATAATAATAATAATAATAATAATAATAATAATAATAATAATAATAATAATAATAATAATAATAATAATAAATTGTTTATGGCGTGGGTTACTGTAGCCACGTCCTAGTTCGTGAACCATGGACAACGGCTGGGTGCCCTAGTAAGTGGTCCTGGGAATCGGGAAACCAGTTGCTATGGAACAGGAGTGAGAATCTCGCACATATTCTGAGTCATGGCCCTCCTTGCACTCAAGCGGAGAGTACTGTACAATCCACCGTGGTCCCTAACCCGTTAGAGGAGCGATTCTCACTGGGACTTTGTGTAAATATGGTAGCATCCTGCTTCCCAGAATTTTTACCAAGCATGCTCAAAAACGTTTTAAGCAAGTCCCGGACCCATGGGAGTAACTGAGTCCAACTACGATTTGACAGGCGAGGGACTCCATGGAAACAACTTGTAGAACGAAATTAAATCCGATGGGGAGCTATCGTTATTAATGGGGGTTATGGAATAAGTAAAGTAGAAGTGGCTGAGTCAGCAAAGCGGGTGCGTCTCAATATATCAGTCAATCAGTACTGATCTGCATTTAGGGCAGTCGCCCAGGTGGCAGATTCCCTATTTGTTGTTTTCCTAGCCTTTTCCTAAATGATTTCAAAGAAATTGGAAATTTATTAAACATCCCTCTTGGTAAGTTATTCCAATCCCTAACTCCCCTTCCTATAAATGAATATTTGCCCCAGTTTGTCCTCTTGAATTCCAACTTTATCTTCATATTGTGATCTTTCCTACTTTTATAAACGCCATTCAAACTTATTCGTCTACTAATGTCATTCCACGCCATCTCTCCGCTGACAGCCCGGAACATACCACTTAGTCGAGCAGCTCTTCTTCTTTCTCTCAATTCTTCCCAACCCAAACATTGCAACATTTTTGTAACGCTACTCTTTTGTCGGAAATCGCCCAGAACAAATCGAGCTGCTTTTCTTTGGATTTTTTCCAGTTCTTGAATCAGGTAATCCTGGTGAGGGTCCCATACACTGGAACCATACTCTAGTTGGGGTCTTACCAGAGACTTATATGCCCTCTCCTTTACATCCTTACTACAACCCCTAAACACCCTCATAACCATGTGCAGACATCTGTACCCTTTATTTACAATCCCATTTATGTGATTACCCCAATGAAGATCTTTCCTTATATTAACACCTAGATACTTACAATGATCCCCAAAAGGAACTTTCACCCCATCAACGCAGTAATTAAAACTGAGAGGACTTTTCCTACTTGTAAAACTCACAACCTGACTTTTAACCCCGTTTATCAACATACCATTGCCTGCTGTCCATCTCACAACATTTTCGAGGTCACGTTGCAGTTGCTCACAATCTTGTAACTTATTTATCACTCTATAGAGAATAACATCATCCGCAAAAAGCCTTACCTCCGATTCCACTCCTTTACTCATATCATTTATATATATAAGAAAACATAAAGGTCCGATAATACTGCCTTGAGGAATTCCCCTCTTAATTATTACAGGGTCAGATAAAGCTTCACCTACTCTAATTCTCTGAGATCTATTTTCTAGAAATATAGCAACCCATTCAGTCACTCTTTTGTCTAGTCCAATTGCACTCATTTTTGCCAGTAGTCTCCCATGATCCACCCTATCAAATGCTTTAGACAGGTCAATCGCGATACAGTCCATTTGACCTCCTGAATCCAAAATATCTGCTATATCTTGCTGGAATCCTACAAGTTGAGCTTCAGTGGAATAACCCTTCCTAAAACCGAATTTGCCTTCTATCGAACCAGTTATTAATTTCACAAACATGTCTAATATAATCAGAAAGAATGCCTTCCCAAAGCTTACATACAATGCATGTCAAACTTACTGGCCTGTAATTTTCAGCTTTATGTCTATCACCCTTTCCTTTATACACAGGGGCAACTATAGCAACTCTCCATTCATCTGGTATAGCTCCTCCGACCAAACAATAATCAAATAAGTACTTCAGATATGGTACTATATCCCAACCCATTGTCTTTAGTATATCCCCAGAAATCTGATCAATTCCAGTCGCTTTTCTAGTTTTTAACTTTTGTATCTTATTGTAAATGTCATTGTTATCATATGTAAATTTTATTTCTTCTTTGGCCTTAGTCTCCTCCTCTATCTCGACATTATCCTTGTAACCAACAATCTTTACATACTGCTGACTGAATACTTCTGCCTTTTGAAGATCCTCACATACACACTCCCCTTGTTCATTAATTATTCCTGGAATGTCATTCTTGGAACCTGTTTCTGCCTTAAAATACCTATACATACCCTTCCATTTTTCACTAAAATTCGTATGACTGCCAATTATGCTTGCCATCATATTATCCTTACCTGCCTTCTTTGCTTGATTCAATTTTCTAGTAAGTTCCTTCAATTTCTCCTTACTTCCACAGACATTTCTAACTCTATTTCTTTCCAGTCTGCATCTCCTTCTTAGTCTCTTTACTTCTCTATTATAATAAGGTGGGTCTTTACGATTCCTTACCACCCTTAATGGTACAAACCTGTTTTCGCATTCCTCAACAATTTCTTTAAACCCATCCCAGAGTCTGTTTACATTTATATTTACCGTTTTCCACCGATCATAGCTACTTTTTAGAAACTGCCTCATGCCTGCTTTATCAGCCATGTGGTACTGCCTAACAGTCCTACTTTTAAGACCTTCCTTTCTATCACATTTATTTTTAACTACCACAAAAACAGCTTCATGATCACTAATACCATCTATTACTTCAGTTTCCCTATAGAGCTCATCTGGTTTTATCAGCACGACATCCAGGATATTTTTCCCTCTGGTTGGTTCCATCACTTTCTGAATCAGCTGTCCTTCCCATATTAACTTATTTGCCATTTGTTGGTCATGCTTTCTGTCGTTCGCATTTCCTTCCCAATTGACATCTGGCAAATTCAGATCTCCCGCTACAATCACATTTCTTTCCATGTCGTTTCCCACATAGCTGACTATCCTATCAAATAATTCTGAATCCGCGTCAGTGCTACCCTTTCCCGATCTGTACACTCCAAATATATCAAGTTGCCTATTATCTTTAGAAATGAGCCTGGATATGTAAGGAGTTAATGATATTCGGTTAGGAGAGACAACGAAGAAGAGATATGTGATTATGAAGTGTTCTTCACAGGCGTTAAAAAGGGAAGGGCGAAGTGTGGGGAACGGCGGTCCAGGAATAAGTACTATTACACGCAACACAGATTCTGTAAAATGACGTTGCTAAATTTAGCAGTTGGAGGAATTAAGACGAGAATTACCTCAGTCCATTTACCATGTGTAGGTGCAAATGAGGATGAATTTCACGAGTTCTATGAAGCACTGAGTCACAATGAGGTTGGGATCAGCAGCAAGGATAGCAAAGTCCTAATGGGCGATTTCAATGCAAGAGTTGGAAATAGAACTGACGGATATGAGAATGTGATTGGTAATTATGGGAAATATATGGAAGCTAACAAGAATGGGAAACGTTTACTGGAATTCAATGCTAGTGTGGGATTAGCAGTTACAAATATATTCCTGAAGCATACGGTTATTCATCACTACACAGTGGAGGGTAGTGGACACCAGATCAGCAGTATAATATATCGAAACCAACCTTGAATTGAGGATATCTGTTAGGTATTCCGGAGATTACTCGGTGATACAGACCACTATGCAGTGAGCTCGCAGTTGTGATCAACAATCTTCTATAAGGAAGAAGTCAGCTCCCTGACGAAAGTATATTGCATCGGTCTGTTTTCAGACCAACTATGCATTACAGAAGTGAAAACTGGGTGAACTCATATTCATAAGTTATGAAAGTAACGAGAAGGATCACTGGTACAAACAGGTGGGAACAGTGACATGAAGATACACGGAATGAGGAGATAAAGGCTAAGTTATGAATGAACTGGATTGATGGAGCTGTGGCATAAACTGGCTTCGTTGGCGGGGTCATGTGAGCCGAATAGAGAGGATGTCACCCAGGAGAATAATCAAGGAGATTATGAGAATTAGGAGACCAAGACTACGATGGTTGGACTCAGTTTCTAATTACTCAATGGTAAGGGGTAACAGAGCTAGTTACAAATAGAGGATTGTGGCGGCGTTTAAAAATTCACAAATGCCTGCAGACTGAACGCTGAATGGCATAACAGTTTATAATGAAGATGTATGTATGTATGTACCGACCATTATCTGATCTGTAGTGAACTTAGTACTTCGAGGCCTAGGATTGAGAGAGTGAAATCTGTTGGCAGACGAATAAGGATAGACAATCTCCAGAACTAGGACATTAGGCAAATACATATATATGGTTAATGAAAAGTTTAAAAGAATAGATATTAAGCAGGTTCGGGATATAGAAAGGGATTGGGTGGCATACAGGTATGCTGTAGTAAAAACAGCAAGAGAATGCCTAGGAACAACTGTGTGTAAAGATAGGTAAAAGCGAACATCTTGGTGGAATGATGAAAGGAGGGACGCTTGTAAACGTAAAAGGAAGGCATATCATAAACGGACCCAAACGAGGATTGACGCATATAGGGAATCGTACGTAGATGAATGAAAGAGACCGTAACAAATAATCTACGCATAGGTGATAGCTGTACATATTGCCGGACAGCGAGACACCTGCTGAACAATAATTTCAACCTCTTGTAAACCTGGAAGGATGAATTAGTAAAAAACATTCCATGTCAGCTGCAAGACATCACAACACCACCAAGTGGCTTTTACCTTTACGTAGATGAATGAAACAGACCGTAACAAATAATCTACGCATAGGTGATAGCTGTACATATTGCCGGACAGCGAGACACCTGCTGAACAATAATTTCAACCTCTTGTAAACCTGGAAGGATGAATTAGTAAAAAACATTCCATGTCAGCTGCAAGACATCACAACACCACCAAGTGGCTTTTACCTACCCCGGAAAACATGGTCAACACTGAACAGGATAAGAACAAACCATGGCAGATGTGCAGATCTTCTCTACAAGTGGGGAAATATACCTTCGCCAGAATGCAGTTGTGGTGCTCCCAGACAGACCATACGGCACATAGTGAATGACTGCCCGACGTATTCCTATAGTGGCAACTTCAGTGACTTTGTGGAAGCAGGTCCAGCTGTAATAGACTTTATTAACAACTTGAAAGTCAAACTGTAAATAATGTAAATATGTATTTTTTTTTCTGACTAATATTGATATGTACAGCCAAACGCTAAATAAAATAAATGTTGAGAGTTAAATTTAATAATGACCTAGTTTGAGGTCAAAATTAAATATCAGACTGAACCATAATCCTCCTCTCCCGTCAAAGATTCACATTTCAGCTGTTACGTCATTCAATATTTCCAATCATTTGATGTTACATTACGAAATCATCCGGTGGTGGAGCCTTACTTCGTGACTGGAAGAGTCTAGGGTGAGTAGGGTGAACAAGCGTACTACATTTTCCGGATATCGTACATTTTGGTCCTATGTTATGGATGGTTGTTTTCTACCGATATTTTTTTATTATTATTTGCATTTCGTAATTAAAATATGTTTTGTTCATTAGTATGGTTATAGCCCTCTGTGTGATTGTGTTCAGTACTGCTAATTTGTGTGTAGTCGGGCGATTGGAATCGTTGTCTATTGTGTGAGATATTTGAGTGGATTTCCTGTATATCTCGTATGGCACTTTATCTTTATTTCTGCTGATTATGATGTCCGAAAAGTTTATCTTCCCACTTGTTTCTGGTTCCATTGTCAACTTGATTGAATTGTGTATAGAGTGTGGTGCATTTATGAGGTCATTATCACAAATGCATATTACGTCATTAATGTATTTACTTCAGTGCAAAACTCCTTTCGGAGCATTGATCTGTTAAGAGTTAGTTCTCAATGCTACTTAGGAATATATTAGCTATTATTCCCGATAGTGGTGATCCCAAGATAGACAAGAAACCAGACAACCTGCGAAAATCGTTGTGGTCAAAAATTCAGGTCATGTAATTTTCGCTACGGAATAATATCCTGACAGTGTGATACAGTAGGCAGAGTCAGATACAACGGGAAGATATTTCCTTAAAGCTGAGTCGGACGAGAATGACTTGTTCATCTAAAGATTGAGCATGGCGGAGCAACTTCGTGTACGTAATTAGTCAGGTGATTATATCCTAAGTTTAAGATGTCATGATCAAAATCTAGCACAGTCAGTTGGCATTTAAGAGAACATAAATACGAAATATCCAACAGAGCACATTTATCAGTGCGCCCAAGGCACAATTCTGGCATTCTGACTTCCATTCAAACCGATTGATATTTGTGCTCTATAATGAATACAAAAAGGGGAAATTAGAAGTAAATGAATAATCTGACAGGATTAATTCATCTAAGAAAACTTTATGGTAGTCAGGTCTCTTTGATATAAAGCGTCTGTTTCTCCGACGTGCGCTCCTTTCTGGTCTACAACTCATCTTAAAGGACTGGATTACAGTTTCATCAGCATTCTCCTGTCAT
Source organism: Anabrus simplex (assembly GCF_040414725.1). Taxonomy (NCBI): domain Eukaryota; kingdom Metazoa; phylum Arthropoda; class Insecta; order Orthoptera; family Tettigoniidae; genus Anabrus; species Anabrus simplex. The sequence continues at coordinate 267,001,221 of NC_090266.1, read as the reverse complement.
GTCATCTACCGATTTGTGTCCTGACCATGTGAAAATGATGATGCTGTTGATACTATTTGCTTAAAGGGGCCTAACATCTAGGTCATTGGCCCCTAAAGGTACGAAATGAGACGAAATGTAATGACAAATTAAAAGTCCAAAATCCCATACTGACCAGAATACAAAACGTGAGGACTAAGAATGAATGGATGGATATGAATTTAAAATAATTAGTGGATCCGGCCCGCAATGCCTCACATTAAAAAAAGCGGACGTAAAACAATAGTATTACTGACCAAGGGACTGCTTGTATAGCGTATAATTTAGTCTATTTATTCTAAAGGAGTCCAAAATCCAAGTCATCGGCCCCTCATGATGGTACTTATCGCTAGGCAAGTAGAACCATGGTATTTGACATGTTGCGGTACTAATTAAGATTAGCGGAGACTCTCGGTATTCCACACATGATGTTACTATTCACAGGTAAGGAAATTCGCGCATGCAATACAGACCTGTGGAGTTTCGCACATTGCGGCGCCATTTACAGGCAACGCAAACCTATGGTGTTCATCACATACGTGTACTAACCACAGAGACTCGCACTATCCCGTGGTGTTCCTCATATAGTGGGTTCTAATCATAGGCAAGCCAGAACAATGGTTTCGCTCCTAAAGTGGTACTAATCACAGGTAGTGTAAAAGCCGGCAACGCACTCTGTTGCTACTAATCACAAATCTATTTTGTACCTAACATAGTGGTACTACGCGCAAGTAAATGAGACCCATGGTGTTCCCGGCGTGGTGGTACAAATCACAAGTAGTTTCATGGTTCTAATACAAGCATCCCTTGGTCGCTCCTTTTATTCGCCCCTTACGACAGGCAGGGTGTGCCGTGGGTGTATTCTTGGTCTGTGTCCCCCGCCCACAGGGCTTTGTGTGTTCGGCCCGCGAGAGGTACTTTATTTCCCTCAAGTCCGCTGGCAAGCTTGTTAGGAACCCCTATCCGCCACCTGGGACGCGCCACATGGGAGTACCACCTCTCCCCCTCCTACGCCAGCGTAGTAGTTTCGCGGACCATGTGTAAAACATACAACGTGTGTCACACAAACGCTTTCTTATAATGTCCCCTCAAACGCTGACTTGCTGGAGAAAGCAATTTTCCACGTACGTGAACAGGTGGAATGGAGAGGTCTGCATTAGGCACATTAATACTTTATTTGTTACTAGCACCACTGACGAAATCTAAAGGTGAGAGTAATCAATTTTAGGTTGAAACGTGCGGGTTGTACTACGACTTAATCATAATACAGCAGCGTTTGAATAAATACATTAGCTGAAACATTAAAATGGAATTGCTACGTTTTGGAATCAGAACCACTAGCATAAACGAAACTGAATGAGAGGCAGGAACCTACACAGAGTTATATCAAAAAGATAATTCCTGTATCTTGGAATGTAGACTAATAAATTTTAGAAAACCCAGTTTTACTGGATATTTAAAGCACGATTTGAAAATAGTTTTCTGTTAGGAAAAGCACTTCGCATTGTTCACGGCTATGAAGTAACACTAAAATGTCATCGGACCAACTCAGCAGAAAGCTCGCTGTATAATCAACAGTGTTACGGATATAAATAGAGAATTTATGATGATATTTCCTGCACGCACTTCCGACTAGAAATGCTATTAAAAGAGGTAAAGAGGTGACAGAGTCAGAAATGTGCCCTGCAAACGATGAATACTGACCCATTGAATGATACAGACTACTAAGATGGATTCATGTTAATTACATTTCCCCTCGCGCATCCATCAATCAACGAAAATCCTCTGTGCCAGGTTTCTACATGAAAAGTAAGTTGACATTTTTTCAGAATTACATTTCCAAAGTCTAGGCAAACAGATGATAGGGAGTCTGCCATCTGGGTGACAGCTCTAAATACAGATCACTGATGATTGTGTGTACAGGTATTCTTTCATCTAATTCTATATACTTATTTAATGGAGTTGTTACTGTGGAGGAAAGGTTTTGTAACATTGACACTTGATACGAAGTAGTGGCTGCCAGAGAAACCTGAATTTGAAAGCTGGAAAACGCATAGGAAAGCACTTCAAAGAATGAAGACCATATGGCAGCAGCGAGCATTGAATTTTGTTGCTGATACATATCAGTACACACTACACATACATAATGGGAACGGTGGCTCTAATGTGCCGTGAATCTGATCACTGAATCGATTCATTAAGGTGAACTGATTCAAATGATTCGATTCAGTAAAGTGAATCGAATGTCCCATCACTATTCTGTGTCATCCCGCACACATTGGTCGGTGACTAGCAACTGCCGGACTAGGGAATTACCGCCCCACCACAACACAAACAGCTGTGTTTGGAGTGGAGCCGTGACCGGGAAGCATGGGTGGCTGATGAATCGCGTCGCGTTGTGTTCAGCCATGAATCGCAGTTTTGTAATACGCCGGGTGGTCATAGTCTGCGAGGATGGTGGCGACGTGGGGAGAGAGGCACAGCGGTGTTACTTCTGGTGTCATGGGGTGACAAGCTGTCAGGTCACGGCTGGTAGTGACTGAGGGAACTCTGACGGTATAACGGTACGTCAAGGACATTCTTTGCAATTGGCTTTACGTCGTACCGACACAGATAGGTTTTATGGCGAAGAAGGTCTAGGACTGGGAAGGAAGCGGCCGTGGTCTCAATTAAAGTACAGCTCCAGCATTTGCCTAGTGTGAAAATGGGAAACCACGGAAAACCATCTTTAGGGCTGCCGACAGTGGGGTTCGAACTCATTATCTCCCGGATGCAAGCTCACAGCCGCGCGCCAACTCGCCCTGTATTATTATTATTATTATTATTATTATTATTATTATTATTATTATTCTCAATTCCGATTTTACCAGTTAATTCCTCTTACTCGAACTTGAAGCATACAGTAAATATTAAATTAAAACAGGGTATCACCGGAAGGAAAGTGACCGGACATAAATTTGTATTTTTAAATTTTTTTGCTTTTATGGAATTTTATCGTTTGCCTCTTATTACAGGACAATACTAAACTACGACAATTAGAATTACGTATAGAATTTTTAACATAAAAACTCTTCATTTGAAATCAGATCAAATAGTTTGATAAGTCGCAACAGGTCAGTTTCTATGAATGGTTTACGCAAGGTGAGGAGGGGTTCGATACGTTGTTGTACTTTATAATATCGAGGAAGAAGAGATTGCTTTACTGTATTCACCCTTCACTGAGGCGTATCAATGAAGGTCGAAGTTCACTAGGATATGCAGATTATATTATAAAAGTTTAACTTTCACCATTCGTTCCAGTGAATATAAGCCGTCACTTTTAACAGTCGACAGTGACTGTCTTCCAAGATTCTCAGTAACGTACACGAAATAAGTTTATACTTGAACAATAATTGAGAAGTACATAAAGCAAAGGAAAATGTCTGCATACAGGTCATTATGAAGTCTCACTGAGAATCAGGCATCCAGTATTCTTAAACATGATAGTTATTTCGATACCGTTATATCCGGTCACCTTCATCACACGGAACGTACCTGGTAAAACTGTCCTGCAGAGTAGATTAGCGTTATAAGGAGAGAGTGGCTGTAGGGTTTGAATCACGTAGCTGTCAGCTTGCATTCGGGAGTTAGTCGGTTCGAACCCCACTGTCGGCAGCCCGAGTGGTCTCCCCAATTTCACACCAGGCAAATCCTGTGGGTGTTACTTAATCAAGAGCACGGTCGCTTCTTACCCACTCCTGTCCCCTTCCTGTTCCATCACCGCCGTAAGACATATCTGTTTCGGTGCGACGTAAAGCAAATTGCAAGAAGAAAAAGCTCTTCTAAACGCAATACACGAGATACTATAATCGCACTGGATTTCAAAGGAAATACTTCCACGTACCAAACATAATATACACATGGTTATAATCTCCATCCGGAGGTCATTTCCATCCAGACTTGAAGAAATTAATCTACTGAGAATCGAGAACAAGTTACTGAACCGGATCTCAGTAATAGATGGTGTTTAGTAAAAAATATTTCAGTTGAGTTACAGGCAAAAAAGCATTTTGAATGTTCAACCAGGATATTGTTATATGAGGAAAAATAAATATTTACATTAATGTATTTCCCTTTCTGAACTTCTCAGATTATTATGAAGCTAACAAAATATCTATCATATAGCAATTATATTGCTTGTACCATTTCCTGTATCGTCTTCAGTCCCGAACCTGTTTTCACATTCAATATGTTATATTTTGTTCAAATAACTTTAAAATGTTAAAAAGAAGAAAATAAAATTCTGCTGATTTTTAATGACTTGTAGCATATATGCTACTTCAGGACTCCAGAGTTGATTTTTCTACCACTATTAATCCCTTCCTTATATTTTATTGTATTATTGGAAGTAATTAAAATGACATGTAGAGTATATGCTACATACGGACTGAGGAGGGTATACTCGTCTGTGAGAAACGACAACGTAAAATATGACAATATTTTAGTATAGACTAAAATGTGGTTTCACTACTAGAAGTATCGTGTCAAGGATAATGCAATCGCAATAATGCTTCTCCACCACTGGTACCAGTATTTTCTACACCATCATGTACTGTTCGTGCGCAAACGAGATTGCAGCTTGTTCATCATATCCCAATCATTTCTCACCTACAGGGATCTAATTGCCCGTTAGAATTACTAAACGTCGTGGTCCAATGAAATATGGTCCGGAAAAGGATATCCAATACGAAATGTTCAAGGTCTTCGCTAATTTTAACTGAAACTTTAAGGGGAATTCAGTTCACCTTCATCAAAGTATAATTTACTTAAATTATTGTATTGCCATTTTTATTGTTATTTCAAACGTTAATATGCCTCATTCAGTCAAGGAAAGTATTTCGTTTTCCTGCTCCCATGATTTTCTTCCAGTATCTCTTAATTATAATATTTAATAATATTTAACAATAATATTTAAAAATTTCTGTGTCTATTTACGTTCCCCCTTTTAGTGGAAGTGTAATTATTTGTATAATTAATTGATAAAATGGTTCGTTGTGTAGGTTACGGTAGTCACGTCTTAGTTCGTGATGGTCAACGGCTGGAAAAGCTGAAACGGCTGGAAAGGCTGGAATTGCTGGGTGGCCTAGTAGATGGTCCTGAGGGTTGGATACCTACAAACCGAGCTCGATAGCTGCAGTCGCTTATGTGCGGCCAGTATCCAGTATTCGGGAGATAGTAGGTTTGAACCCCACTGTCGGCAGCACTGAATATGGTTTTCCATGGTTTCCCATTTTCACACTAGGCAAATGTATCTTAATTAAGGCCACGGACGCTTCCTTCCCACTCCTAGTCCTTATCTGTCCCATCGTCGCCGTAAGACCTATCTGTGTCTGTGCGACGTAAAGCAACTAGCAAAGGAAACCTACAAATAGTTTCCACGAAACATCAGTGGGTAACTCGGGAAAAAAGGAATTTACCCTAAACGTCTCCCCCATCTTCCTAACATTAACACTGAGGTCACTAATCATCTTACTCGTGGTAGATATAATTGTACTCTGAAGGTACCACAAAGTATAATTTCTGTATTAGTGGTTGTCTTCAGCGTACGGTGACGAGAAAGTCGTAAGTTCCTTATGGGTTCACTTTGGAGAAAGGATTGTGTCAAAGCAAGGCAAAGTCAACTGTCAAATTATTACCGGGACTAACAAGTGCATTAATCTTACAGAGGGATAAAATAACAGCGATATGCGAATAAATCTTCTTTACGAAACACAGAAATATAATGAACAATAATAATAATAATAATAATAATAATAATAATAATAATAATAATAATAATAATAATAATAATAACTTTGTACTAAATTCGACATTCAGGAATAACAAACAAAATGTGGGCAGATCAAACGAGTTCCATACTTGAAATATCTCGGTGAGATCCTAGAACCAACAGGGTTGGAAAAAGAAGCACAGAAAGTCTAATTACAAAAACTCAAAATAGCATATTGGAGAACCCTTGACATTTACAACATGAAATGCATCTCCATACATACAAAAATCCAACATTATAATACGGTAATTAAACCTGAAATACTGTATGCAAGTGAAATCTTGGTACTTAATTGTACCGGCTGGTACACCCTTACGCCGCAGTTTTAAATCTTGCGCCAATAAATCCTCCTCTACAGGAGAAACTCTGAACTTTAAAAACAGGATCAACTCATAACTTTGCTCTGAAGATGTCACTGTGTTAATTTCGTCGTGTTTGTGTTTACTATTTATCAAGAAGTTTGGACATTGTCTCATAGATGTCTCTACCTAAAAACTATGATCATGCACCCTGGTGCGAAGTGAAGGAACTTTTATTGAAGGTATTTTGTACTCGTAAGTTTTCTTTTGACTAAATTCCGTTCTTTCATTTGTGGGTTGGCAATATTAATCTTTTCTTTCCGCCAGTTTTGAATTGAGCCAATCCCGAATTTCTGTAATTAATTTTTGACCATCGTGTCTTTCTTCTTCGATTTTGATGTGTAACTTTTAGCTAACCAATAAAAGCCTGTAGGTGTGGCTGTTTTATTCATGAAATGTCTCGAATTTTCCTCGAGGGTATAAAAACTGCTGATTTTCTTGTCTCTCGGCCATATCATCAACATTTAGCTTAGTGTATGAACGTGTAGCAGGAGGCGGGAAGCGCCTCGTTCTTCAGGCAGCAGTTCTTCAATAAGGTAATGGCCGCTTAACACCTTTATTTCTTGCTAGCTCAGCAGTTTAACCCGCGGGGAAGGTCCGAAACCTGTATTATGTAACCTATCTTCAAAAATGTAATTTGCCGTCGCTTTTGTAAAACTTCACATATCTTTAACTGTAAATCGAGGATAGAGAATGCTTTACCCTCTCGAGCTCCCCTTCCTTTTGATTTGAGGTGACTACGTTTTCGTAACTTTTTTCTACTCTTCCTTAATGTGTTAAATTTATTCTGTATACGTTTCACCTCCATAGTTTGGGAATAGCCCCTGTTTCATCGGCCTCGCGCCTCTTAGGTTTTAAGAAGTTTCATGTAGGAGTGCAAATTCACGCCTCCATTCAGTTTTGCATTTTGGGCCATTTACTTAACCTATTCTTTTTCAACGAAGGCCCAGTAGGTTGGGTACAAAATACCCCTGTTTCATTGTATGTGTGCCTTGAGGGCAGTAGATGGTAAAGTTTGTTGTGGCCATTGATATTCTCAGAAAATTGAGAGCGGGTCAGCTCTTTCATATGTGGTAAAAGTGCCTCTAGGAGGCCTGATATGGATTTTGGAGCAAAGGCTCCTTGAATGAAGGGGTTTTCTGCACTTTGGATAAAAATGTGCCTTGGTAAATTTGAGCGGAGAGCTCAGAAATTGTAAAAAAGTGGGGCTTGGAGCCCAGATTGTTAATTGGTCCCTAAATCTTGGCTTTACTGGTCTTGTACCTCATTGTCTGTTATTTGTTGACTTGTTGTTACTTGTTAAATTTTCAAAATTCTATGTGAAAATTGTTAAGTTCTGCTATTTTCGGAAATATAACCTTTAATGAAATTTTAATTCATATCTCAGCCTTGTAGTTCGACCCATTCCAGCCTGGACCTTCTTTCACCTCTGCTGTTCCACAGATACCTCGGAACAAGTGGTAGCAGAGCGTGGTTGAATGGGTCTCATTTAAGCCCCTTTTGACGGCTAAACATTGCATTTAATTTGAACTCAAACAATATTCTCAGTTGCTGGAATTTTCTTTTCCAAATTTCTAAATTTGACAAGATTTTGCCATCATGTCCGGCCCTCGCGAAGTCCTCCACCCCGGCTATTTGCGCAAGGAGGAATTGATTTATGAATTAACCATTAGAAATGTTCAATCTGGAGGCACGGTTGCCGCCGATACCACCAAGCTTAAAGAATCTCTGGCATTGCCTATTAGTATCCCAACTTTGGGAGAGAAAGATATTGATGAGGCTCTCTCCACTATCACTGACAATACTACTGAGCTAGCATCGGTACTTAGTTTTTTTGAAGTAGGTGATCCATCTCCAAATCAAAAGAGTACAAGCTAGACTGTTCCATTTTTACCATACATCTAGTGATCTGTTGAATCTTAAGTTAAACGACGTTCAGGGTAAGGAGGCTAGTGCTCTTGTTGAACACCTGTCTAAAATGTCCAGTAAGGTTAGTCAATTGTTATCTGGATCTCCTACTCCCAAATACGACCAGCCCACTATTGTAAATATAGTTAGTGAGGAGGATGCTTCCAAAGGGGAAGAAAGTAGGATATCGGCAGCTACTCAACAAACTTCTGCCCCATTACAAAAGGAACATGAGCGTCGTAGCTCCAACCCACCATTTGTGTTAAATAACGCTGTCTTTGACTCGTCTTCACTCCCTAGGCCGTTAACTGTGATGTCACCCGGGTTTAGTAGTTTGCCTCATCCATTAGCTATGTTACTTAGGGGAATTTCAAAATTTTCGGTCAATTCTACTAGCGATGTTATTTCATTTCCACGATTTTTAGTTGAATTCCAAGATCACGCTCTGGTGTTTTCTCTTTCTCCGTGTCAAATTCTTCAAATTATTTACCCCTACTCCATAGGTGTCCTCTCAGACAAAATAGTAAGAGCAATTGCTGAACAATCATCCATAGAAGACTACCACGCCCACCTGTTAGCTAATTTCATTCCGGCTAGGGCAAGGTCCTCTCTAATACAAAAGTATTATTAGCGAGTACTGATGAAAATCTGGATGAAAATCTTGCCGACTCCATCCAAGACATTATATTCTATACTAGGATATTTGCTCTTCATTTCCCAGAAGATCAAATCGTGCAGGCTATTGTGGAAGGGATTTCGCCACCCTACCGGTCATATCTGTGCTTTACGTCGCGTCCTCAAACCTTTGCTGAATTAGAGGCTATGGCTGTCTCAGCCAAAAGAGTCAGATATGCTGACACATTACGTGTCGCGAAGGAGCCCCCTCCCGCTTCAAGTAATTTTCGGCCTCCATCTCGCCGAACTTTCACAAATCGCAAATATCATGCGTGTGGGTCGACAGATCATCTCCGGAACAAGTGTCCTTTGGTTAAATCTAGCGGGACAAGCAATGGAGCAGGGTCATCCCAAGGCTGTTTCAAATGCGGCTCGTTTTCCCATATAGCCATGAATTGCCCTAATACTAATAGCACCCCTTCCTGCTCAACTTCTGGTGCAACTTCCACCAATAATCAAAAGTGACTAGTGGCTTCGGCTGAGTCGGCAAATTCATCTTTTCAAGGCACGGCCCCAAGTAATCCATCCGAAATCTCAGGCTCGGAACATGGTAGAAAGTCTTCCAACCCCAAAATTGAATGCCCTAAAGAATGTCTTAGGATTGCGGCGGATTCCTCCGCACCTACACCATTTCTCAAAATTGAATTAAATTATGAACCTGTTACTGCTCTATTAGATTCTGGGAGTGTTTGTTCCATTATTTCGGCTGAATGGTACTCTAAATTAAAGTCTGTCTGTAAGTTTTCTGATTATTGTTCGTCTTCGGTTCAATGCATTTCGGCCAACCTTTCTCCATTAGAAATTTTAGATTTCCTATATGCCAAAACTCGCATTTCGAAATTCACTTGGAAAGTAAAACTGTTTGTGGCTAAACACTTGTCTTGCCCCATTATATTAGGAGCTGATTTCATGTCTCACACCGGTCTTGTGCTCGAAATTCAGAGCAAGTCGTGCACTTTCAAATTTGCTAGTAATTGTAAAATCCCCTTATTGAAATGTAATTCTGTGTCATGTTTATCTGTTTCGCCTACCTAGGATGAGATGTTGTTAGACCTTAGACATCTACCAGAGGAGCAGGCTGAGAGTATTCGTAAGTTGTGTCAGTTGTTTCCAGATGTTTTCTCCAATACTCTTGGTGTTACTGACCTTATCGAATACAAGATAGAACCATTTACAATGTTCAACCAGGATATTGTTAGATGAGGAAAAATAAATATTTACATTAATGTATTTCCCTTCCTGAACTTCTCAGATTATTATGAAGCTAACAAAATATCTATCATATAACAATGACCATTTCCTGTATACTCGTCTGTGAGAAACGACAACGTAAAATATGACAATATTTTAGTATAGACTAAAATGTGGTTTCACCACAAGAAGTATCGTGTCAAGGATAATGCAATCGCAATAATGCTTCTCCACCACTGGTACCAGTATTTTCAACACCATCATGTACTGTTCGTGCGCAAACGTGATTGCAGCTTGTTCACCACATCCCAATCATTTCTCACCTACAGGGATCTAATTGCCCGTTAGAATTACTAAACGTCGTGGTCCAATGAAATATACTCCGGAAAAGGATTTCCAATAAGAAATGTTCAAGGTCTTCGCTAATTTTAACTGAAACTTTAAGGGGAATTCAGTTCACCTTCATCAAAATATAATTTACTTAAATCATTGTATTGTCATTTTTATTGTTATTTCAAACGTTAACATGCATCATTCAGTCAAGGAAAGTATTTTGTTTTCCTGCTCCCATGATTTTCTTCCAGTATCTCTTAATTATAGATACGACAGTAACAATAATATTTAAAAATTTGTGTGTCTATTTATGTTCCCCCTTTTAGTGGAAGTGTAATTATTTGTATAATAATTGAGAAAATGGTTCGTGGTGTTGGTTACGGTAGTCACGTCTTAGTTCGTGATGGTCAACGGCTGGAAAGGCTGAAACGGCTGGAAAGGCTGGAATGGCTGGGTGGCCTAGTAGATGGTCCTCAGGGTTGGAAACCTACAAATAGTTTCCACGAAACATCAGTGGGTAACTCGGGAAAAAAGGAATTTACCCTAAACGTCTCCCCCATCTTCCTAACATTAACACTGAGGTCACTAATCATCTTACTCGTTGGTAGATATAATTTTACTCTGAAGGTACCACAAAATATAATTTCTGTATAATTGGTTGTCTTCAGCCTACGGTGACGAGAAAGTCGTAAGTTCCTTATGAGTTCACTTTGGAGAAAGGATTGTGTCAAAGCAAAGGCAAAGTCAACTATCAAATTATTACCGGGACTAAGAAGTGCATTAGTCTTATAGAAGGATAAAATAACAGCGATATGCTAATAAATCTCCTTTACCAAACACAGAAATATAATGAGCAATAATAATAATAATAATAATAATAATAATAATAATAATAATAATAATAATAATAATAATAATAATGTTATTTGCTTTACGCCCGACTAACTACTTTTTAAGGTTTTCGGAGACGCCGAGGTGCCGGAATTTAGTCCCGCAGGAGTTCCTTTACGTGCCAGTAAATCTACCGTCACGGGGCTGTCGTATTTGAGCACCTTCAAATACCACCGGACTGAGCCAGGATCGAACCTGCCAAGTTTGGGTTAGAAGGCCAGCGCCTTAACCGTCTGAGCCACTCAGCCCGGCGAGCAAGAATAATAATACTGTAACAATAATTTTGCACTAAATTCGACATTCAGGTATTACAAACAAAATATGGGCAGATCAAACGAGTTCCATACTTGAAATATCTCGGTGAGATCCTAGAACCAACAGGGTTGGAAAAAGAAGCACAGAAAGTCTGATTACAAAAACTCAAAATAGCATATTGGAGAACCCTTGACATCGACAACATGAAATGCATCTTCATACATACAAAAATCCGACATTATAATACAGTAATTAAACCTGAAATGCTGTATGCAAGTGAAATCTAGGTACTTAATAATAAACGTGATCTGGAAAACGTCTTGGAGGAGGAAAAGAAGATCTTGAGAAAAATTCTGGGCCCAGAGATGAAAGAAGAAGGGTATAGACTCAAATCAAGCAATGCTACGCAAAGACTGTCCAACCTTCCAGCAGACATCAGGAAACGAAGACTGAAATTCTATGGACACCTTCACAGATTATCGTCTTCAAGGCTAACCCGCAAGATTTTGACATTTGCTGAAAAACTGACGAACGTACCATGGATACAAGATGTAAAAAATGATCTGGAAAAGGCCCAGAGAGAAACATCAGAAATACTGTGCAGAAATATTTACCGTCAGAAGATAAATAGATGGGTAGTAAAGCCAGAGAATGAAGTCCTCAAAATATCGCGGACTAGGCTTAAGTGGTCAGTGGAAACAAAACAGGCACACAGTGAAAGAATGAAAGCAATATGGTCTGTTAGAAAGAGGAATCATAAATGTAATGCGTGATCCAACAGGGTCCATACGCAAATAATAATAATAATAATAATAATAATAATAATAATAATAATAATAATAATAATAATAATAATAATTATTATTATTATTATTATTATTATTATTATTATTATTATTTCGTATGGCTATTTCTAATCTAGTGTAGACTTTGTAAGACAGACCCTCCGACGAGGGTGGATGGCATCCGCGATGTGTAGGAAACTGTGCTTTGTTGTCGTGGAGGATAGTGTTGTGTACGGTGTGTGAGTTGCAGGGTTATTGGGAACAATACAAATCCCAGTCCCCAAGCAAAGGGAATTCACCATTTTAATGGTTAAAATCTCCGACCCGGCCGGGAATCCAACCCACGAACCTCTGAACAGAAGAGCGCTATGCTCGTCATTCCTCCAAGGAACCGGACAATAAGCAAAGAAATGTAACGCTATTGATAACAAGGGCAGCACCTTTCCCCGTACCAGAACTCCGCGTAAAGGTTGAACAATGTTTGTGATTTCTTGACCAGGTGATCAGATATAAACTCAACTGAACCAAACCCCATTGCGTGACAGCCCCGAAGGACGATGGCTCACCAAGCAACCGCTGTTCACCCGGGAAGCCTTTATTCTTGGTTTTTTAGACTGGGGTCGCCATTTCACCGTCACATGGCTCGTCAATTGTAGTCACGTAAGCTGAGTGGACCTCGTACCAGCTCTCAGATCCAGGTGAAAAACCTTGACCTGGTTGATAATCTAACCTGAGACGTCCGTATTAGACGCTACCCGCACACCGCGGGGCCGGCAGATGACGAGATATACAGTATATAAATAGGAATAATTTATGTATTTACTTTTTTATTTATTTAGTTAGTTACTGGAAAATAATGATATTAATATTGTGTGAATAGAATTTCTGTTATATTACATGGAGGTTTTCAGCTTCTAACCAGTACTGTAGAATGGCATTTCCTCTTCCCAAGATATCGTATTTTGTCTGACTGTTAGTTCCCACAAACCTCGACTCTGACTGTACTCGAGTATCACAAAGGAGACAGGATTGAAAGAAGCTTACTCAAAAGAACCTCAAGGTGGAACAATGACGTCTTAATTAGGTATAATCTAAAATTACGCGTTCACTGCACGGTTCAACTTCTCGTCTCGCGCAGCTCTTTACCTGCAACACAGAGGCACTTGAATGGAGAATAGCGGAGTGTATTACACAACAATATGTGTACTAATGCTGTCTGACAATGTCCTTATCTGAATTTCCAATACTAAGTGGACTTTCACAATAACCCACCATCAAGATATTCATAGTCAAGCACTGATTATATCCTCAGACAAGAGAGACAGTGGACCCAGTCATGAAATCCGGACAATAAGCTAAGAATATTGTAATGATGACCATGTGACACTCTAATATTTACTAGCCATGTACCTTAGCAGCAAACGTCTTGGTAGGCCAAAGTCCATGTTGGAATTTATGTGTTCCAGAATATATATATATATTTTTTTTGCTAGTTGCTTTACGTCGCACCGACACAGATAGGTCTTATGGCGACGATTGGACAGGGAAGGGCTAGGGGTGGGAAGGAAGCGGCCGTGGCCTTAATTAAGGTACAGCCCCAGCATTTGCCTGGTGTGAAAATGGGAAATCACGGAAAACCATTTTCAGGGCTGCCGACAGTGGGGTTCGAACCTACTATCTCCCGAATATTGGATACTGGCCGCACTTAAGCGACTGCAGCTATCGAGCTCGGTGTGTTCCAGAATTTATTATTATTACTATTATTATTATTATTATTATTATTATTATTATTAATGTCATCCCGTCCCTTGATTGAATGGTAAGCGTACTGGCCTTCGTTTTACACAGCCCTGGGTTCGATTCCCGACTGGATCCAGCATTTTAACTGCGTACGATAATTCTTCTGGCTAAGGGGGTGGGGGGTGAAGGTATGTTCGCCTTAATGCACCTCTATTAATCTACTGTATGTGTAACACATCAACCACCACAGAAACACGTAAGAATGAACATATCACTCCACATTTCGTTGACGTCAGGAAGGCCATCGAGCCGCAAATCTGGGCCAGGAAGTAGAATTATTATAATAATTGTTTTATTATTATTTCTTTCTTAACCGGTTTACACTCCAGAGCTGGTTTTTCCCTCGGACTCAGAGAGGGATTCCACATCTTCCACCCCAAGAGCAGTGTGGAGCGTGAGATTTTGTGTCGTGGGATACAACTTGGAAGGAGGACTAGTACCTCGCTCAGGCGATCTCACCTGCTATGCTGAACAGGGGCCTTGTGCCGGGATGGGACGGTTGGAAGGGATAGACAAGGAAGAGGGAAGGATGCGAGTGAGGTACCATCCCGGCATTTGCCTGGATGAGGAGTGGGAAACCATGGAAAACCTCTTCGAGAATGGCTGAGGTGGGAATCGAACCCACCTCTAGTCAGAGACTGAGTGGACCCCGTTCATGCCCTCGTACCACCTTTCAATTTCTTGGCACACCCGGAAATCGAACCCGGGCCTCCGCGGGTGGTAGCTAATCACACTAACCACTACACTACCGAGGCCGACATTATTATTATTATTATTATTATTATTATTATTATTATTATTATTATTATTATTATTATTATTATTATTATTATACATACATACATACATACATCATCATTATAGACTGTTATGCCTTTCAGCGTTCAGTCTGCAAGCCTCTGAGAATTTACTAAACGTCGCCACAATCCTAGATTTGCAACTAGTGTTGTGGCCTCATTTAGTTCTATACCTCTTATCTTTAAATCGTTAGAAACAGAGTCTAACCATCGTCGTCTTGGTCTCCCTCTACTTCTCTTACCCTCCATAACAGAGTCCATTATTCTCCTAGGTAACCTATCCCCCTCCATTCGCCTCACATGACCCCAACACCGAAGCCGGTTTATGCGTACAGCTTCATCCATCGAGTTCATTCCTAAATTAGCCTTTATCTCCTCATTCCGAGTACCCTCCTGCCATTGTTCCCACATGTTTGTACCAGCAATCATTCTTGCTACTTTCATGTCTGTTACTTCTAACTTATGAATAAGATATCCTGAGTCCACCCAGCTTTCGCTCCCATAAAGCAAAGTTGGTCTGAAAACAGACCGATGTAAAGATAGTTTCGTCTGGGAGCTGACTTCTTTCTTACAGAATACTGCTGATCGCAACTGCGAGCTCACTGCATTAGCTTTACTACACCTTGATTCAATCTCATTTACTATATTACCATCCTGGGAGAACACACAACCAAAATACTTGAAATTATCGACCTGTTCTAGCTTTGAATCACCAATCTGACATTCAATTCTGTTGGATTTCTTACCTACTGACATCAATTTAGTCTTCGAGAGGCTCATTTTCATACCATACTCATTGCACCTATTTTCAAGTTCCAAGATGTTAGACTGCAGGCTTTCGGCACAGTCTGCCATTAAGACCAAGTCGTCAGCATAGGCCAGGCTGCTTACTACATTTCCACCTAACTGAATCCCTCCCTGCCATTTTATACCTTTCAGCATATGATCCATGTAAACTACAAACAGCAAAGGTGAATGATTACAGCCTTGTCTAACTCCTGTAAGTACCCTGAACCAAGAACTCATTCTACCATCAATTCTCACTGAAGCCCAATTGTCAACATAAATGCCTTTGATTGATTTTAATAATCTACCTTTAATTCCATAGTCCCCCAGTATAGCGAACATCTTTTCCCTCGGTACCCTGTCATATGCTTTCTCTAGATCTACGAAACATAAACACAACTGCCTATTCCTCTCGTAGCATTTTTCAATTACCTGGCGCATACTGAAAATCTGATCCTGACAGCCTCTCTGTGGTCTGAAACCACACTGGTTTTCATCCAACTACCTCTCAACGACGGATCGCACCCTCCCTTCCAAGATGCCTGTGAATACTTTGCCTGGTATACTAATCAATGAGATACCTCGATAGTTGTTGCAATCCTTCCTGTTCCCTTGCTTATAGATAGGTGCAATTACTGCTTTTGTCCAATCTGAAGGTACCTTACCAACACTCCACGCTAATTTGACTACTCTATGAAGCCATTTCATCCCTGCCTTCCCACTATACTTCACCATTTCAGGTCTAATTTCATCTATTCCTGCTGCCTTATGACAATGGAGTTTATTTACTATCCTTTCCACTTCCTCAAGCATAATTTCACCAACATCATTTTCCTCCTCCCCATGAGCTTGACTGTTTGCAACACCACCATGATGATTTCCTTTTACATTGAGAAGATGTTCAAAATATTCCCTCCACCTCTCCAGTGATTCCCTGGGATCTGTTATGAGTTCACCTGAATTACTCAAAACACTGTTCATTTCCTTTTTCCCTCCCTTCCTAAGATTCTTTATTACTGTCCAGAAAGGTTTCCCTGCTGCTTGACCTAGCCTTTCCAGGTTATTACCAAAATCTTCCCATGACTTCTTTTTGGATTCAACAACTATTTGTTTCGCTCTGTTTCTTTCATCTACGTACAAATCCCTGTCTGCCTCGGCCCTTGTTTGGAGCCATTTCTGACAAGCCTTCTTTTTACGTTTACAGGCTGCTCTCACTTCATCATTCCACCAAGATGTTCGCCTTTTCCTAGCTTTACACACAGTTGTTCCTAGGCATTCCCTTGCTGTTTCTATTACAGCATCCCTGTATGCCACCCATTCACTTTCTATATCCTGAACCTGCTTACTGTCTACTGTTCGAAACTTCTCACTAATCATATCCATGTACTTCTGTCTAATTTCCTCGTCCTGGAGATTTTCTACTCTTATTCGTTTGCAGACAGATTTCACTTTCTCTACCCTAGGCCTAGGGATACTTAGTTCACTACAGATCAGATAATGGTCTGTATCATCGAAAAATCCCCGAAAAACTCGTACATTCCTAAAAGATTTCCTGAATTCAAAGTCTGTTAAGATATAGTCTATTATGGATCTGGTACCCCTAGCCTCCCATGTGTAGCGGTGAATAGCCTTATGCTTGAAGAATGTATTCGTAACAGCTAAACCCATACTAGCACAGAAGTCCAGCAAACGCTTCCCATTCCCATTAGCTTGCATATCTTCCCCACATTTACCAATCACCCTTTCGTATCCTTCAGTTCTATTCCCAACTCTCGCATTGAAATCGCCCATTAGCACTATTCTATCCTTGCTGTTGACCCTGACCACGATGTCACTCAATGCTTCATAAAACTTGTCAACTTCATCCTCATCTGCACCCTCACATGGTGAATACACGGACACAATTCTTGTCCTAATTCCTCCCACTGACAAATCTACCCACATCATTCGCTCACTTACGTGCCTAACAGAAACTATGTTGCGTGCAATGGTATTCCTGATAATGAGCCCTACCCCAGACTCTGCCCTTCCCTTTCTAACACCCGTCAAGTACACTTTATAATCTCCTATCTCTTCCTCCTTATCTCCCCTTACCCCAATATCACTTACTCCTACTGAGTTCTCAAAATTAGCCTAGTATGCAAAAATGATTACGGATGGTAAGTTGTTCACAGACGGTAATAATAATAATAATAATAATAATAATAATAATAAAAATAATAATAATAATAATAATAATAATAATAATAATAATGTTATTTGCTTTACGTCCCACTAACTATTTTGAAGGTTTTCGGAGACGGAGAGGTGCCGGAATTTTGTCCCGCAGGAGTTCCTTTACGTGCAAGTGAATCTACCGACACGAGGTTGACGTATTTGAGCACCTTCAAATACCACCGTACTGAATAGGATCGAACCTGCCAAGTTGGAGTCAAAAGTCCAGCGCCTCAACCCTCTGAGCCACTCAGCTAGGCTGACGGTAAAGCATCATAATGATAAAGATAATAGAGTGTGGTAACAATTTACATTCCCAAACTCTGTAAAATATATTTATTAACATCTGTGTCGGTGCGACGTAAAAAAACTTGTAAAAATAGAGCCTCAAAATTAACGCGCATTTAGATCATTTAAGTTGAAGAAGACCTGTTCTGGATTCCAAGCTAATTTTTTTCCGACATACAGTACGTTGAGAGGCACACGGCAAAAACGTATGCTCCCTAAAATTATAGCTTATCACTAGGATGGGTATTTGTAGCGCTTGAACATTTGCAATTTAGCGTTTTGAACAGAAGCATAGCGTTTCAGTAAATTATGAAATTAGGTAATATTGTCTACCGCCTAAGTTCCATTAATATGGGATGTTTTTATGGCCAGATGTCTTTCCTGAGGCCAACTTCACTCGAGGAGCTAATGAAGATGAAATGAAAGATGGTACACGAAATTGGGTAAGGAGGTTGTGAAATACAACTAGTAACCGTCCTGTACATGTCTGGAGGTGAAAATGGGAAACCAAAACAAAAGAATCTCAGAACACCGATGGTGGATTTCGAACCCGTTCTTCTCCCCAATGCAGAGCATGTCAGCATAGCCACAGCGCGTTAACATGCGCGGCCACTCCACTCCGTTCTGAGAAATAGGTAATAGGTTTTGATAATATTAAAGTAAAATAAAAATCGTTCTTCCATACAGCAAATACAAAACTAAAATGCATAAAGTGTAATAAAAGTGTTTACTGTCCAATCTTCTACTATTGTGTTTGTTTCAGCCTTTCCATTTAGTCCATGTACAGTCTGTTACTTGAAACTATCACCCACTCACTTTTTCTTCAACTTGTCTAGATCCTATATCCTCGTATTCATTCCTTTCTTCAATTCCTTCAACCACCCAGTTGTGGTCAGAGACCACGTCTGCTCCTCGGAAGGTCTTGCAGTACGATACTCGAATTCTGAATCTCGGCCTAGTCATGAAAAAGTCTATTTAATATCTTCCAGTGTCTCTACAGCTTGTACATGTATACAACCATCACTTTTGGTGTTTTAAGTATTAGCAAGGAAGATATTATAATCGGTGCAGAATTCTACCAGCCGGCTTCATCTTTCATTCCTTTGTCTTAGTCTGAAATCTCCTACTATATTACCTTCTCTTCCCTGGCCTACAACTGCATTCCAATCTCCCGTCACAATTAGATAATCATCTCCTTTCACGCATTAATTATTCTATCTCTTCGTGTATTCTTTCGATTTTTTCATCATCCGCTAAACTAGTAGGCACAAAACAATAGTTATCGGAGTGCTGTTGAACCAGACTTCGTATAGGAAGTGTCCTTGTATGGCGTAAAAATCTGTGTATGTTGTGCTGGTGGCGAAAGAATCACACGATCAGTTTCTATTCAAAGTACGGTTGATTCTCTTACTTATGCGAATTCCATACTAAACCTCCTTTTTTTTTTTTTTTTTTAGAGAAGTAACCGGCAGGGAGTACTATTTTGTATTTTTAACATAGACTTACGTTCCTCGACAATGGGTAAGTAGAAAGAAATATGTTATACACTTTTAGTGTTTGGTTAGAACGCGTAGCCTATGTCGCCTAGAGTATTTAACCTACGATTATGTTTGACGCAAGTGTGATAAACAGATGCCGGCCCCGAGGTGTTGGAGTAGCGTGCCTGCCTCTTACCCCGAGGCCCCGGGTTCGATTCCCGGCCCAGACAGGGATTTTTACCTGGACCTGAGGGCTGGTTCGAGGTCTACTCAGCCTACGTGATTAGAATTGATGAGCTATCTGACGGTGAGATAGCGGCCCCGGTCTAGAAACATAAGAATAACGGCCGAGAGGATTCGTCATGCTGACCACACGACACCTCACCAACTGCAGGCCTTCGGGCTGAGCAGCGGTCGCTTGGTAGGCCAAGACCCTTTAGGGGCTGTAGTGTATGGGGTTTGGTTTGGTTTGGTTTGGTTTGGTTTGATTTGGTTTGGTGATAAACAGATATAACTTGAAAATAACATTCTCTCACCCATGGGTAAATAATGCAAGTATCGAGCTCGAATTATTATTATTCTTCTTCTTATTATTATTATTTTTACTTGTAATGTATGGCTGTGAAGTGTTACATCCAGTTAGTATTTGTATTATTATTACATCATATGTACATACGATACGATCACGTTGTTTGTGAGGTTATGAAACATTTATATGAGTTCAGTTAATGTAAATACCTGTAAATTAATATTATATAATTTATTATTACCTGTATAAGATGTGTAATCCGCTACAGAACTGTGAAACACACTGTAACTTCCAGAATGGCTCTAGATCATGGTAGAAGACTCTATACGGTATATTACAACCATGTTGTTAGGCACTCGAGAATTTACGAGAAGGTATTTTGGTAATGTATCTTTCTAGAAGCCTGGCCAGGCACGTATATAAGGGGGTGGTCTTGATGGTAACGAGAGTTATTGTTTAGTAGAGTTGTGGTGTAGCACGAGTGTACTTGTGACCACGTGATTTTGTGACATGCTTGTAAGCAGTCAACACTTTCAACTATGTTTCAAGGTTGTAACCTCCATGATTTTGTGATTGACAGTTGTTAAAATGGTGGCCTGACGACGTGTGTATTTTCCTTGTGACAGCAGTGATTAAGGTTATGTGTATTTAATTTGTGAATAGATGTGAATGAATAACTGTACCAACTGACAGGAGCCGATTGTAGCACACTATTCCACTGGTGCCAGGCATGTTTTTGAATTGCATTCCGCTGGTGCCAAAGCAATTGTACACGATGTAGTCTGTTTATATAATCTTGGGATGTATTTATATGATGTACTTAAGTAAATTTTATCTCACCATAACATGGTCATGTGTGACGCCATATGGTGTCACATCAATTTTTTAGGAAAGATAAAATATAGTGTGATGCCATATGGCGTCACAGAATTTTTGTCATGGAATGTGCAATGCGAATTTCAAATACGGGATATTTATTTGCTAATTCAAATTAACGCAATATTTATGAAAACCTAGTAAAATGCAAAACAAGTACTTATATTACATTACATATTGTTGTGAACAGTTTTCTGATAACTCTAAACAATGAAAATATGCGTCTCGGCACGCCCGAGTTCTTGTTACTCGTTGTAATTTTTCAAACCTTATTGGCATCGTTGTTCTAACATCGTCCTTTGTGCACTTGTTTCATGTGCTATTTTCATATTTACGTTTTGCACATCTGATCGGGAAGTTAAGGGGAGCGCGCTAACTATAAGCTACCTGGCTGCTAGCGCAGCTCGACGCAGCCCGGTTGGTTCACGTACCCTGCTTCGCTCCTCCCTACCTCTCCGCCACACCCCGATACTCCCGCGGCACTTCTAATTTTATGACTATTTATTTGTTCAATTTTGGCGTTTAAACTTGCGCTGGGTACATGCAGTTATCACCTTAGCATTCTACTGCCTCCCACGAATATTCCTACCAAATTTCAACCGAATCCGAGTGTAACACATGTATGTGTTCCCTCGTAAGATTATTACCAATATCTTCCATTTTTTTATATTTTTGCACAACTATATAAACTGAGTGATAATACGTACTTAAACGAGGAATAAACAATGCCTGGCGCGCTTTCACCTGTGACAATGACCACTGGCCAGTCAGTGGCTTCGGAAGAATACTGTGGTGCCACATGGTGGCATAGAGTAAAAATACGTAGGTGGAATAGACCCTGAAGTTCGCCCTTTCACGTAGTACCAATTTTACGCGCATAGATGTCACAGCTGATTATCTATGGTGCATCGCCTGAAACTCAACTGTGCCGCCATATGGCGTCACGCCAACTCTGATTTCAAGAACGGTATGCCGCCATATAGCGTCACGCCATCTCAAATTTGAAGACCACCGTGACGCCATATGGCGGCACGTGGCACCCAACGTGTTAAAGTTATGTGTATTTAATTTGTGAATAGATGTGAATGAATAACTGTATCAACTGACAGGATTTCGTGTGCGTCTTTGTGGATGCATTATATTTGATGTCTCAGTTGACAGATAAAAGAGAAGCTTACCTGTTTCAACAACAAAAAATGAGAATCTGAAACTTAGTTTTCATGGAGAGCGCTTCAAATTAAGGTAACATTTGTGCTAAATATGTGACGTCACACGCATACTCTGTTAAAAGATGGCGCTGAGTTGACTCGCGCGCTCAGATGGAGATTAGTTGTCGTTGTGAGTACATCGTGGTCAGTTGTATAGAATAAAACATTAATAAGCAAGTCTACGAAACCATTAAAACCCTGTGGCCATTACAGTAGTAACAGTCTACCGCCACCTTTTTAAACAGGACACTGCCTTTTGCTCACACTTCGAAAAATTCCATGACAGAAATTCACATAGTATTTCCATGGAACAGAGTTATTAGTAGGGATTTTTTGCCCCCTGGATCTCTCGGTTTACCGTCTGCGATTGTTAACTCTGGAGTAAATTTAGAAAACGCCATATACAAAGCGAACCCGCACACCATACACGAGCTGTAACATAATAATTGTCAGGTATTTGCCGGGATTCCTCAATATGGAATACAGCGAGTGATGAATAATCTCCCAATGAGGTGCAAAAACTGTGTTGAGAATAAAGGCGGTCAGTTTCAATACCTCCTTTCATACTCTAGTAAGCAATGAACTTCCTGAAATTGTTTTTGACCTTCCCACAACTGACCTCGACCCGCGCGCTGGAGAAAAGCATCCGATCACGCTGTATCATGTTTCCACATAGTACGAACACATTCAAATCTCTTGAGAGAATGATCCTTTCGAGGAATGTTATGGATATTGCGTCCTTCTCACTGCCTGGCCAGATAAGACTGGGGTTGCAGGAATTTTAATATATTTCACATTCAGGCAAAAGGCAATTTAGAATACCACAAATAGAATAATTAAGAAGTTGGCCAATACTCAGACCATAACTTTTCTCTCTAAAAGATTATAACTACGTTTGGAAGGTAATCACGGTATATTTTAAGTAGTGTGGAAAATGTAATAATGCGATAATACGATAATGCGATATGTTTTCTAATAACAGGATCTGGACTGTAACTTTTTCCGAGGAGTGAAACTGGTCATTTCCTATCCAAGAAAAAATGTGCACAAGTCCCCTAATGACTTTCTTAAATTTCTCTGGACATTAGTAGGGTAGTTAATGAGACAGCACTTGATGAGCTACGCTTTATCCATGTCCGTAGAGAGAAGTCTGCTTGAATAGGTAGCGAATGCATTTCATTCATTTGTATTAACAAAACTAATATACCGTACTGTTACATTTTACACATCACCAACTTTAGCAGGTTTATTATTTTTTTTCAAACTTCAAAGCTAGTGCCTTAAAGTATAAACAAAGTAAACGTCACACAAAACATACGTAATGAAGTAACAAAACAGATAAATTAAAGTGTGACAAATCTACAATTTGCTACGGGCTGTTTCACGGAATCAATCCCGTCTTTTCTTGACCGAGTAAACACAATATGATACCACATTATACGAAATTGATTCGTGACATATGAGAAAAATAAAACTGAATCTGTAAAATAGAAGTCTTAGGCATTTTCAATATCTGATGAGAAATAGGTTGTGATTTTCAGTTATTGTAAAGTGACATGGTTAACAAATTTCTGAAACTGAAAACATAGAAAATTGATTTTGAGTTACAGAAAGAGATTTTGCATAAAATGGGAACTGGCTTTGCTCTGTCCGTTCTCCAGGGAAAACCCACGTTCACATAAAACGAGATAATTCTGCAACCAGTAGTTGAGATTATTTATATTATTTTTACAACGGATGTCTCACAACTAGGCCTACTATTATCTAACATGTCTTTCAGGAATTCCGCAACAGCTTAAATCATAATAACCTTAACAATCATTAACCACAATAGGTCCATAGGTCATTTTATCCGCAGGATTGCGATTAACTCAATTTCCATAGTTTATTATGTACGGATACATTCGCATTACTTACAGAGTTCAGAGTGAGGGGTGAGTAAGACCATTCTGTAAAGAGGAGCCTGAAAATAGAAAATGTCACTGAGAGTGTATTGAATGTGCTGTTAATGGGTCTCTTTGAATACCGTTCAAAACGTTTTTCCTACACGGTATGTATTACTAGTAGTTAAGTCAAATTCCACAAACTTGATTACGGCATTTAATCGTAATTAGTTTAATAATGCCTCCCTAACAGTACCAGCAGTACCCGTCACTGGTACATTCAACACAAGTTCATCCATAAATCTCATTTTATCAAAATTTAGAACAAAAAATCGAATTATTACTCATGACCAAAATTACACATCATCATTATATATTACATCGCAATTTCAATAGGGTAATAATAATAATAATAATAATAATAATAATAATAATAATAATAATAATAATAATAATAATAATAATAATATTAATCGAGCTCATAGACATCGTGACGCCGATTTGTAAGGTTAGCATGGTAAATGAAATGTCGTATGGCTTTTAGTGCCGGGATATCCCAGGACGGGTTCGGCTCGACAGGTGCAGGTCTTTCTATTTGACACCCGTAGGCGACCTGCGCGTCGTGATGAGGATGAAATGATGATGAAGACAACACATACACCCAGCCCCTGTGTCATTGGAATTAACCAATTAAGGTTAAAATCCACGACCCAGCCGGGAATCGAACCCGGAACCCTCTGAACTGAAGGCCAGTACGCTGACCGTTCAGCCAACGAGTCGGACGTTAGCATGGTAATCATGGGTCCTTAGCTGAGTCTACATAATAGTACATTTTCCTTCTCTGACTGTCTTCTTTCATGCTTATCCGATGACTGATTTGAATCATTTCTTACCCCTCTTCGGCCATGACAATATTAGATTTGTTAGATCGACGGAATATTTCACTTTGATCAACGTATATGGCTCCTCAGTTCTTATCCGACGTACTCTTTCGTAGAGAATTTTTTCTTAGGTTAATATTTACATTACGACGGGTCTATCATTTGTTTATTTCTTCTACAGTATAATACAGCAATTACCGCTACTAGAGCTTACGGAGTTCAGTTTCTACTGACGTAGGCGTCGTACACCTGGCCAATTTACCGCGACTTCCTTGCGTACTTGAGAAGTAATCTTCTCGGAACAGTGATTTTACTAACATATTTTGCTCAAATTTCGTCATTCTAAACTCTCACACAACCCACTATTCCTCACTTTTATTACCTCCTCTCTATTTGCCCATTTCACACACAGCTGAGTTAATTCCTTCTCCCTTCCTATCCGCAATCTCGTCATCCTCAGCGGAAACTAACGACCTTATCATCTGGAAATTATACGACAGCGCCGTGGCAGGGCGTTCTTTAGGAGTGTCTGCTCACATCCCGGGTCTTTGAGGAAGTGTGCAATTACATCATACTACCCCCAGTCCTAAATAAACGTAATCCTGTAACTGAAGTACTTTACATTATTTTATCCTGACGTCAGCCACACCATATTACACTGTTATTTACGGCATATCACGCGTTTTTACATAACTGCCCAGTCCATCTGTATAAATAAAATTATAATTTTGCCACTGCACTTCAAATTTTTGTCTCTTTCCTCGTTCTGTTAGTGGATTAGGTATACAGAATTCGAATATCGTTTGAGTTCAACTTGTTCTGCCTGTTTCTTAGTCCCTTCTTTGCTCGTTTTGTTTCTTTCGTACATCACGGAAAACGGCACAACAGTACATCTTGAATGTCGATATTTGATTCCTGGAATAACCGGGTTGTGCACGATGCTATATATTACTTGGTTAGCGCAGAGTGGCCTAGTAACATTCAAGAGACCAAAACGGGAAATGTCCAGTTTCTTCGATGATATATGCTGCATCGAAAAGCTGTACATTTCGAATATTGTGTAAAAGATAGTTTCAGATCTTTTATGATTCATGCGTATGGTAGAAATTAGCTAAGATAACATTTTATGAATACTATAGTCATGTCAAAATTGTGTAAATCATCACAACCTTCATCATTTATTTCTTAATTTTATTACTAGGGTATAAATTATTGCAATATTGTATTTTTAGTAGCTGTAAGATATTTCGGTTGTAGTCTCTTTACCTTAATTCTGCACATGTGAATATTGTATTTTGTGGTTAAATGGAAGAGAGGGCCTAATGGTCTTTATCTTGCCAGACGAAATAAATCGATTGTAATGTATTTTATTGTATTTACCATGCGAGGAATAATATCGGAGATATTCGCGATTATGACATTAAATGCATACCTTCTTATTCTTCCCAGCCCCTTTCCAATTTATCGAGGTCAGCATGGATTTTGACCTAGGTTTACGGTCGGAAATCCTTCCTGACGCTAACCCTATATAGAAGTACGTATTTGCTACTGCGTGCTTCCATGATGTTTAGTAATGTGGTGTGTTGTATGTAGATAAAGAGAAATGTGTTACGACGAATATAAGTAACCAGTCCCATAAACAGAGGAATTAATTTTACGCAGTTGAAATCACTGGTCCGGCCGGAAATCGATCTGGGCCGTCTGAACCGGAGGCAACTACGCTGACCATTCAGTTTTGGAGGTGGACATTTTTCGCAAACTTCCAAATATCTGTTTAAAAATAAGTCCAATACAAAAAATGTACATAATAGCATTTGTACAAAGTGCACTTTATAATCTTTTATATCCAATACGTTTTACGGTACGAGCTATAACATAGGAGACATTCATGAATCCAGATATTCATTTCTAAGTTCAACTGTGGACGTCTCTGACAGGGATTTTTTAAATTCAGTCCCCATGGTATCGAGTTAATTGGTGATAGTGGTGGTGGTTGTCATGATTGTTTCTATAAGTAGGATATCAGCCTGTATTGATCAGAGCCGACAGGAGAGGTAACTAATTAACTCCTTCGACTAACCCTGTGGTTTATAAGTTGTTCAATAATCGGTCAGTGACGGGTAGTAGAGCTAATTATTTATAAAGGTAAGAAGTGGAAGATAGATTACATTTGAAAGTTCTCAGCCTGCTTGAATACTGTTACCATTAACATAACGAAATGAATATTCAAAATTATATTAAATACAAGATCATTTTTTTTTGTATGGATCTTAATTGTAGTTTCATCCTTCACACATGAACCGTGTTGAAAAACCTCTGCTGCCGGTTTGCTCCGGTCACTTTTGCAAAAATCAGAGATCTGCGTCGATCAGACTAGGTGTTTAGGTTCATAATCACTCTGTTCTAGCAGAAAAGGAACTAGAAAATTTCACTTTACCAATTACGGATCCGTAGTAAAAATACCTCAGCCAACGAACTAGAGTGGTATGTTACTGTAGGTCACACGTAAGAACAGTTTTAGAGTCTTGTAGAGGTCGCTGCTTCCATTCCAAGTAGAGTGCTTTCACAGCTCGTATCTGTACTAAATATACATAAGAGTCATTGTCCATTACATGAATTAATTTCTGAAGGACAAATAACAATATTCATATGTGACTTAGTAATCGAGTACTGTTTCTACACGGCCCATTGTAATACTGCGAAGTGATTGCGTTAACACGACCGCATTACAAAATATCTTAACTATAAAACATATTCAAAAGCATTTAAGTGGATTTTATTTTGCAGAATTAATTCATTAATTCAACGACGATATATCCATTAAAATAACATCAATTCAGACCGGCAAGCACATTACAATATTCCTATTTTCTATACTACTTGACTGATAGAGTTATTTTAAATTAATCAAATCTTTACATTATATTAATGTGAAAGTTTAGCTTAGTGGTTTGTGAAGGGAGTCGCTGCTAGAAAAGTACTTCCTGAACATTGTTAGGACAATTGAGAAACTATCCGAATTGTAGAGCAATGTCTCAGTCCGCCTCTGTGGTGTAGTGGTTAGTGTGTTTAGCTGCCATCCCTGGAGGTCCAGGTTCGATTCCCGGCTCTGCCACGAAATTTGAAAAGTGGTACGAGGGCTGGACCGGGATCCACTTAGCCTCGGGAGGTCAACTGAGTAGAGGTGGGTTCGATTCCCACCTCAGCCATCCTGGAAGTGGTCTTCCGTGGATTCCCACTTCTCCTCCAGGCGAATGCCGGGATGGTACGTAACTTAAGGCCACGGCCGCTTCCTTCCCTCCTCCTTGTCTATCCCTTCCAATCTTCCCATCCTCCACCAAGGCTCCTGTTCAGCATCACAGGTGAGGCCACCTGGGCGAGATTCTGGTCATCCTCCCCATGCCATTTGCATCCCCCGACCCAATGTCTCACGCTCCAGGACACTGCCCTTGAGGCGGTAAAGGTGGGATCCCTCACTGAGTCCGAGGAAAAAACCAACCCTGGAGGGTAAACAGAGTAAGTAAGTAAGTAAGTAAGTAAGTAAGTAAGTAAGTAAGTAAGTAAGTAAGTAAGAGCAATGACTCTATTTGAGATACTTTCGGTATTTCAGAACTGAGCATTCAAGGTTATTGATGAATATACGGTGTGAAGACTTCTAGGTTAATGCATTTAAGATCCTTCGGAATTTCGAATTCTAAACTCACGTTCTTAAAATTTCAGTCACGCTGCTAAAGAAAGCAGAATACTACAATGTTCGATCATGTATATAAATATATGATAGCCATTACAATTCCAAAAGTCAATCAAAAAGATTAACAACAATGCCAGTTATGATATAAATATCTCGGTATGCCTTGATCACACGTCAGTTTCCAGCGAATAATTAACATCCGAAGAGTTTTAGGAATTACATGTTATTTCATATTTTGTAATCATTGATCATTCGGAAAATCAACAGCTCATAATTTGATGCGAATACATGGTATAAGATATAGCCTACATATAAAAGTTGAACCGAAATTCGCACAGTCGGGCGTCGCTGCGCGACTCCTCACATACCAGCAATAAAAAATGTCTCTCACAAAAGTTCGTCCTGCGAGCATATCCGGCAGGAAAGTACGCTCAAGAGTGGCAATCTGGCAACACTGTAACCACGTGTGTGGTTAACTACCTCTGTCAGCACGTATTAGTCGTGCTCTACAGTTGGTGCAGTGGATAAAATTTTGGGTTAGCATGCATGAGATCGAAGGGTCGATCCTGGGTTGAGGCGTATGCAGCGGCTCCTCTAGAAACCATTTGCACTTACATACTCTGATCCTAAAAATGGATGAACAATCATTTCCTTTGGTCAGCTTTGAAAGACTCCCTTTCCACGTCCTGGGCGTGAATTTATTCGCTGTTGACGATTAAGCTTCCAAATACCATACTACTTGGACTACATTTACGAAATAAAAAATACGTCTCAATCCAAGATCGACCCCTCCACCTCCTGCATACTAACCCAAAACTTCATCCACTGCACCAACTACACAGCACGTCTAATACGCGCTGACATAGGTAGTTAACCCCACATGTGGTTACAGTGTTGCCAGACTGCCACTCTTCAACGTCCCTTTTCTGCCGGATATAATGGCAGGACAAAATTTGTGAGATACATTTTTTATTGCTGGCTGTTAGGAGTTGCGCTACGACGCTCGAGTGAGCGAATTACGGTTCACCCTGTATTTTGGAAACGCGTATATGAACTGTAATACTGTGTTAGGAGGAAGCCTTATTCAATATCACTTTTCATCACTCAAGGAAGTCGTTACAAATTTTGGCGAGAACAAAGTACAAATGTCAGCGATGATAGATTTTTTCAGTTTGCATAATGAGAATCTTGCATACATATTGGTTTTCACGACAGTAATCAATCTAATGATACATTCTCGCTAATTAAATCAAGGGACTGTAACATTATCAACTCCATTACTGAATTTAATGAAGAATTGCTACGGAATAAATGATTGAGGAGGGGATATAGCAAAGTAGAAAAGGAAGGTTTCATAACGTCTCGCATATCTAATGCCATCGATGTTGGAAAGGACGGGAGACCGTAGAACAAAGATGTAAGTACGGCGCTGTTTCGAAACTGGCATAATGTAAATACCGCACTGCATATAAAACAATCTACCACGGGTAGTTGAGAGAAATAGTCGCTTTTCAGGACATTCTTTATCCAAATAACACTTTCATTTCATGCACAGAATGATATTCAATTAACAGTTCTCTTGGTTTGAAGTCTTATGTATGAATGACAATTCTATTCATTTATTTGAGCTTTAGAATGCGTTCTTGTATTGATATCAATTGCAGATTCTTTGCGTGTTTGCTTTGAACAACAAGTACTACGAGGGTACAAAGTCAACTAATCCCCAAATACTGATGTACAGTGCGATCAGATGAAATCTGTGCCGGCATGCGCAGCATATTCATCATGAGTGAGAGCGTCGTGCGAGAGTAGTGTTCAGTGACGGGGATGGAATAATACAGCAGTATTACAGACTATTTTAATTAGTGTTTACTACGTGCCAGTTTATGTAAGATAGAGCTGAATACGGAGGCCTTCACTTTCGCCACTTGTTGATATCTTTTTTAAATCTTATTTACTCGCTGTAGTTCACGTTAAATATCGGCGGAAACTCCCTGAAGGATATTAAGCTTCTGTTTTTCCAGGACGTACAGGCTTGTCTTCTGCATGACATCTTATTTACCACGGAGGTAAAACTCGCGAGCAGTTAGGTCCGGTGACCGAGAGGGTCACAAATTCCCACTAAGAACACTTCCTACTGGAGCATTACTTCAAATTTTTCTGATTGATATATTGACTGAATGAGCTGTGGTGGAGCTATATTGATAAATGCCAAAATCACGCTCCCCATCTATTAATTTTCTAAAAGTGAAGTTAGTATGATAAAGACTTGCGTGTCGAAATCAACTGTATTCGGATTGAAATAGTACTTTGCTTCTTTCATCGCCGATAACGCATCATACAATGCAACTTCTGTCAGCACTCCATTAAATACCTATCTGCGTACGTAGAGCCTCTGAGGTAGAACCAACAAACGCCCATTAAAATGAAGAAATATGGCAATTTACCGGTAGCTTTCATTATTATGGATCCACTCTCAAAAAGTACACCTCCGGAGAGGATTACTTGCTTGAAGATCATGTGTCACCTCCTTTATCCTGCTTGAATTTCAAAGAAATCAATAGCCACTTGCAGAGCTGTATGAAATGTCTGTTTCCTGCCAAAAAACGCTGAAGTGAATTTTCAAGGAGAATTTTATAAAGGATGACAAATGTGTGATATTTCTTCGATTTAACCCTACGCTGTCTGCTGGGTTAAATAGGCCGAACACATCCAGCCACTGAAATGTATTATAATGAGGAAGAATTGTACACCCGGGAATCTTTCTTTAAATAGTCCTTCAATTAATCCTTTAATTTGACTAGGTGATTGAACTAACAGTATGTAATAAATAAAGATGCATTGTGTAGTAGGCACTGATTACTGCGCCATACTCACTATACACTTTGTAATATCCTTTCCCGTCAGCGTGGTGAATAAAACTCAGGAGTGGTGTTTAATGTAACTGGTATTCCTTAATTAAACGGAATCATGAATAGGTCCAGTACTAGTATAGAAACTTTGGTAAACAACGATATATAGTCGATTTACAAACAAAACACATTGTCAGTTTTTTGAGGTTTTGATAATTTCACATTAACCTAGGTCATTTTTTTTCGCTCTGCTCACTAGTGATACCCAATACGTCGAACAAGGTCAATCATATACAGCATTTTCTAATTTTAATTTTGTTGCTGTATCATGTGAGAAATTTCAAACATGCATACATCATCATTATAGACTTGTATGTCTTTTACCGTTCAGTCTGCGTGCCTCAGTGAATTAAGTAAGCCTAAAAGCCTCCATAATCCTCTATTTACAACTAGCTCTTCGCCACGTTTAGTTCTTCGTTCATTATCATTAAATAGTTAATAAATGAGCCTCCGTGGCTCAGACGGCAGCACGTCGGCCTCTCACCGCTGGATTCCGTGGTTCAAATCCCGGTCACTCCATGTGAGATTTGTGCTGGACAAAGCGGAGGCGGGACAGGTTTTTCTCCGGGTACTCCGGTTTTCCCTGTCATCTTTCATTCCAGCAACACTCTCCATTCACATTTCATAGCATCTATCACTCATTAATATAAATCACTTTGGGAGTGGCGACCCCATCGTAATAACAGCCTATATCTGATTCATTCATTACATATCTGACCCGGTCAAAGACTGGAAAACAGGTTGTAGGTTTTTTTTTTAGTTAATAAATATTTTATAGTTAATAGTTAATAGTTAATAATATCGGTCCCTCTCACTTCTCTTACCATCCATAGTTGAGGCCATTATTCTCCTCGTTAACCTATCCTCCTACATTCCACTCACATGACCCCAACACCGAAGCCGGTTTATACGTACAGCTTCATCTGTTGAGATTATTCCTAACTTAGCCTTTATCTCCTCATTTCCAGTACCCATCAGACATGGTTACCACCTATTCATAACAGCAATCATTCTCGCTAATTTGATGCCCATTACATTCAACTTATGAATAAGATATGCCGAGCTCTCTCAGCTTTCGTTCCCGTACAGCAAAATTGGTCTGATGTGAGAAATTTCATTCAGGTAAAATACATTAAGTGACTTGATGATGATGATGATGATGATGATGATGATTGTTTTTAATGGGGTCTAACACCTAGGTCATCAGCCCCTAATGATACGAAATGAGGTGAAATGCAATGACAATTTAAAAGTCAAAAAATCATCCACTGGCCAGAATTCAAAACGTGATGATGAAGAATGAATCGATGAATATGAATTTAAACAATCAGCGTGTCCGACCCGCAATGTCTCACCTTCCCAGAAACTATATTACTAACCAAGGGGCTGCTTCCAAAGCAGAATCCTGAATCGATGATACTTTTTGCCTAAAGGGTTTCAAAATCCAGATCAACGATACCTTATGGTACTTATCGCTAGTAAAGTAGAACCATGGTATTTCTCAAGTTGCGGTACTAAACAAGAGTAGCGTAAACTCACGGTGTTCCAAACATTATGGTACTGCTCACAAGTATTGTACGTCGTACAGGTAACGCAGACTTATGGTGTTTCTCACATAATGGCCCCACTCGTAGGCAACGCAAACCCATGGTGCACATCACATAGGGGTTCTAATCACAGGGACTGGTACTATCACGTGGTGTTCCTCACACAGTGGGCACAAACCACAGGCAACACAGACCAATGGTGTCGCTCATATAGTGGTACTAATCACAGGCAACGCCCACACCCGTGGTTTTTCTAAAATTATTTTAAAAATTTATGGCAACGTACGTCCGTGAAGTTCCGCATATAATGGTACTAATCACAGTTACTGGAAACCCACAGTGAACTTCTCTCTGCTTCTACTAATCACAAACCTATTGTGTACCTAACATAGTGGTATTACTCGCAAGTAAAGGCGACCCATGGTGTTCCCCGCGCGATGGTACTAATTACAATTAGTCTCATGGTTCTAATTCATTCATCCCTTGGTCGCCCTCTTACCACAGGCAGGGCCGGCCCCGTGATGTGGGGGTATCGTGCCTGCCTCTTACCCGGAGGCCCCGGATTCGATTCTCGGCCTGGTCAGGGATTTTTACCTGGACCTGAGGGCTGGTTCGAGGTCCACTCAGCCTACGTGATTAGAATTGAGGAGCTATCTGACGGTGAGATAGCGGCCCTGGTCTAGAAAGCCAAGAATAACGGCCGAGAGGATTCGTTGTGCTGACCACACGACACCTCGTAATCTGCAGGCCTTCAGACTGAGCAGCGGTCGCTTGGTAGGCCAAGGCCCTTCAAGGGCTGTAGTGCCATGGGGGGTTAAGGCAGGCAGGGGATACCATGGGTGTATTCTGCGTCCGCGCTCCCCATCCACAGTGGGTGGAGAGAGAGAGGGAGAGAAAGAAGGGATCCGTCACTTCGAAAAATGAAGTAACAGATGAAGAAAGGCAAGAGCCACGAAGGGCGTGAGAATGAAAGACTCCCTAGACCTCGAATGCTCTAATACCATCGGGATCGGAAAAGAACAAGAGTTGACCAAGGGAGGTTGGACAGGGCAGATGAAAGTGAGGAGGCTGGTACAACTAAGTGGAGGCAATGCCAGGACTCAATTAAGAGGCCCGTGGTCGCCAACCTAGGCTCCCAAGTCGAGCACCCCTGAGGCCCCTTTTAGTCACATCTTACGACAGGCAGGGGATACCATGGGTGTATTCTTCATGTGCGTCCAACACCCACAGGGGGTTTAAGTGACTTAAGTGACCTAGTGTGTTTAGCCAGATGTAATGGTGCTCTGAGTAACGACTTAGTCGTATTTCGTGCGCTATTCCTGTCAACGTTTATTTTCGTTGTGAATTATTCCTATTATTGATTGCATTGTGGGTATCGGAAGTCTGATGTAGAAGGAAGTTTAATTGTTTGAACGTGTTTCAAAATTGTTGGCAGTTATTGCTAGTTGTTGGTGCGCTTTCTTGTAGTGATTCCAATTGAGTGGCAGAAGCTTAATTTACATTTTTAAAATATGAATAATAATAATGTTATTTGCTTTACGTCCCACTAACTACTTTTACGGTCTTCGGAGACGCTGATGTGCCGGAATTTTGTCCCGCGGGAGTTCTTTTACGTGCCAATAAATCTACCGACACGAGGCTGTCATATTTGAGCACCTTCAAATACCACCGGACTGAGCCAGGATCAAACCTGCCAAATTGGGTTTCGAAGGCCAGCGCCTTAACCGTCTGAAGCATTCAGCCCGGCTTTTTAAATATGAATCACCTTCATAATAATCTAACAAGTTTCGTCTTAACAGCTGTAAGTGCTGTATGTAGTAAAAAATTAACAGGTCACATACATTATGTCATGATATGTCATTTTTAATGAACTGTTTATTGCAGGTAAAACGCATTAACCCTTAAATGCACAACATTGCATATGTACAAAGGAGAATTTACGTGCTTGTTATATGTATTTTTACGAGTTTACAAGTGCACATTTACTTCTACCTAGCAGACAAACTCTCTAGGAGTCACTAGTGTATCAAAAATTGTACAATTCTTGCTAATCAGCTGGAGTGGGGTAAACTATAAACAGCTCATGCTTGTTTACCCCAGAGAATCCGTGAGCAAGGATATCCCTAAGGCTGAAATGTGGCAGTAGCTACTGTATTCATACAGCTTTGCATATACCGGTAGGTAAAACATTAAAAACTCTTAAAATTTTTAATGATCCAAATAAATAAAAGATATTTTGACAAAAATAATACTTTAAAACATTTTCCTGATAATAATGTATTACTTTTGGAATGAGAAACCATAATATATGAAAGAAATAAAAAAAATCGCATGTAAGGGTTGTCAGGAACATTTTTTCATAAAACTCTTAGTTAAACTTGGTTATCCACGAAAAATAAAATGTTAATATGCACAGTAATATTCTGTAATATACAATTGCATAGTTACAAGGCCGTACCCAGTAGCGGGGGGGTGGTGGTTGCGGGTGGACGTTGGTGGGGTTCAAACCCCCTCCGAAATGAAAGTGAGCTTCACAAATTTAAACAGCATATATGGGTTTTATAATTTAATGAACACCTAAATTGAAATTTTAATTTTGTTGAAATATGTGGATTGTTAGCTTTTTATGTTCTTCATATATATTGTATCATAAAAATCAATTTCAGTACACGTATAGAAATGCGTTCATGTTACGGAGCTGGTAGAATTTTTAAGAAATGAATTAAACATCTAAATATTTTAATACTTGCAGTGAAACACATTGTTATCTCCATTTTGGAACAAATGAGAGAAATCTTTGTAACGCAATGCGTGCACGTGTTAAGGCGTGTTATGTCACCACACCGCTATGAATTTACCTTTCTACGGTACTCCTCTAAAACTATTTCAAACATTCCTTTCTGTAAAATCTATTTGAAAGTAACAAAATATTTGTTACACTAGTTTTTGTTTTCGGAAGTCGCCACTCACCAACAAATCCTAACCAGCACCGAAAAAATTCCTCGTGGTTATAAAAGAAATTGTTTTTATTTTTAGAGCAGATATTGGCAATGATACCCTGTAAGCACTTTCAAAACCTTAGTTTCTCAAGTATAAGACTTTTGATTTAACGCGTTTGCCTGAAAACCCACGATATTTAATATAATTAATCTATAAATTTCTTACGATGAGAAGATGAACGCTACTTGGGTTAAATATGTTGTATGGAAAAGATTCTCAAGATCTTATATTTTTAATATCATGAGATAACAGGGACTTCTCACCCAGCCATATTGCTTAGCTGGGTTGGAACTAGTTTTCTTCCAAGTGTTATTCAGTTGTCGATTTTCTATGACATACTAGCGAAAATGTTTTTAGAGGTAGCCCTATAATTCATGGCTTACAAACCCAGTGACACACTCTAATATGTCACTCAGCATCACAACTCACAACATACATTACCATCCTAGCAGCTTATAGTGTATTGTGTTCCCATTATGCATGGCAAATATACCCTTTGAAATATAGATCCCAAATTATGCACCACACTTCCTAACTTGTTGTGTATTCAGTGGTAAATCAGCCTGGGTTTACATACTGTAGATAACACGCATCTACCTTGTGGCGCCGCCAGCTGCCTGGCATCTTCATTCTCGAGAGGATTTCCATGTCACAACACATAAGATAAAAATGATTGTCGGGAACGTAGACTTGGGCCTGTCACGTGTACTCTCAAGTTCCAAAGAAATTGTAAAACACCCTTCAACGTAAAACCTTCTGAGGATTTTCCCGGGGAGCTCTCTAAAGGAAGTGACGTTGTTCAGCTATAAATAGATCATATGAAACATCATATGATAGCATAGCATTTCCCCTGTGATGTAGTTACTTCGGAGAACACTGTTATTTTTATAAGATGAAGAAAGGATACCTTACGAGGGGGAAGGGAAGAAATGGTCAATTCCATGAAAGCAAAAGTTATAACTTCCATAGGAGTTGAATTATTTCCATCAATTTGAGACAAATTATTTCCGAGTCAAAATAAACTCAAGAAATATTCTGAAGGGTACAGCAGGGTGAGGATTAAGATTGACGGTGGGGTGAGCATCTCTCAAACCTTGATGAGAACGTCCGTCACGAGTGGTTCTTGTTTACGGACATTGAGGTGTGTTTGTTGTGAGTGTGTGTGTGTGTGATAGCGAGATGGAAACAACTCGCATGATCTGTGTGAATGTGGCACCTACTGGTATATCAGTATGAGAATGTCTTATTGATTGGGTCCAGGATTGTGAAATGGGAGCGACTGCTATTCTACGTTAAGTTTCATCCCGAAACTCTGGGGAAATGGAAGTGAGAAACTACTGTTGGTGAACTTTGCGGTAGCGGGATTTTTTGCTTCCGCAAACTATGTACACCAGGTCGAGTTTCATAAATCCGATTTTTCGTAGCAGAGCTACGATAGATTCCGGGTCTTCCTTTTGGAGACTACTATACATAGCCATAAATTACTATGGTGGGCATGGGAATAGCAGATGATTGTCCTGGTAACTACTGAGAGTTACTGTACCTGAATTACTTTACTGTATGTACTACTTCGAGATGATTTAGTTACTTCCATCTATTACCATGGAAGCTGGCAATGAATTGGAACTAAGTAGGGAATACTATCCGCATATTTGTGTGGGATGAATGTGAAAAGAAATATGTAATGGACCCTACGTGCGACGAGTGAAATAGTGGATCTATAATTGCATCCACTTACCTGTGCAAGGATTCTCCCTTTCTGCTTTCACATCTGATCTCCCTTCTCCAACCATTGTTCTCTACCAACCCAAGTGATATAACGTACGCGAGGCTAAGGAAGTATTCACATTTTCCCTCTTTTCATCGTTTTTATCTCTCCTTAGATGATGTCCACATTCCTCAAAGAGTAAGACATCTCTTTTCTCTCCTTTGTGTGTTGTAATGAAGGTATGATAAACCTGTTGTCCTCCCCATAAAACCACCACCACGATATAGGCCTAGATCTATTGATTCACACTGGTCCTGGATACTATTCTTCGCCCTTCAAGTTCCCACACGGTATACTTACTAACAAGTACAGTTACACGGATTGAAATAAGTTTTCCATCGCCTATGAAGTACGTATATCCAACAGTTCATGAAAGCTGGCAAAAATAAAATGGACTTGACACATTTAACTAAAATAAATCACCAATTGCAGGTCAAGAAGCCGGAAACGAACATAATGACACTGGATTCTCATCCGGAGTGTCCACGTCGATACAGACAACGTCAACATGGCGCAACACACTCCGTTAGTCGGATTCATGATTAAATGCATTTTGGCATACCGTCCATTAGGTGATAGCCATCCTCGGACCATTCGCCCCCACAATCAATGGCAACCGTCCGTACATCTTGATTGTACGTCAAGTCAGGATGTCCAAAAACAGCTCGTTTCAATTCATTTCGGACATGTTCAGTGGGGTTGATGTCTGGGCAACAGATAGGCTTTTCAATTCCGGCGAAAACACCATGACGAACGCCAATGTTAACGAGGTCTGCTTGATGGACTCACGAGTTCGCCTGTTACGATACAGTCTTCTCCGTGCCACCGGCAACAAAGTTCTCCTATTGGGAGGATGTGGAGTATCTTTCCTTTATTCTGGAACATTTTAGTTTTTCCTTAAAAACAACAAGTCGTGTAGAATAATCTCACGCAGTATTATCCCAGTACATCAGTGATTCCCATCCTACAACGCAGATAGCTGGCTACGTTTTAGACCTCCATTACAGTGTAGTTTCCTTCAAACCCGTTGCCTGCATTTGTAATAATTCAGATATATGCTATATTCGTCAGTAAATATCTCTCCATTCCAATTCCAGGTTGTCCAATCAGTATGACTGTTTTCACACTTGAATAGGCTGCTTGATATCGCGGAGTAAAAACTGGACCTTGTCATGTTCGTCAACAACGCAGACGAAAGAACAATAACTTTCATACTGCGGATGAAGGCTTCAGTGTCTAGGATTCCTTCAATAGTCTTTCATCTTTTTTCCACTGAAAATAGTTCCTATGTTACAAAGAAAGGAATTGGGTGAAGGCGGAGGAATGGACCGGTGCAGGTGCATTTGCATTTGCTGGACAGCAACACAATTCTCATTCTAAAAGAATTCGCGCACAGCTGATCTTCAAGAGCAAATAGAATCTATTCCAATACTCTGGCAGTGATGGCGGAGCCATGAATGGGAAGGATTGAGATGCCAGGAAGACTCCAGTGGTAACCTGGCATGTAGGCTGTGAATGTGTGATCGATCGTCTTGCCAGAACATTGTGGCCCTAGAGCAATTTGTTTGCTGCATCTATGACTGAGCAGTCATATATCAGGTCCACTGTGCTCACCCCACAATGGGAAGGTACTAGCGGCTCAAGTTGCTGTACGATGTCAATATTAGTAGGTGCGAATGCAGTCTTTAGTGACATCTACAGGCACTAATTGGCGTTGGTGTGACGGCATCATATGGTTGCCAGGCTCATGATGAATATTCACTGGCATTTTCACACCAGGCAAATGCTGGGGCTGTACCTTAATTAAGGCCACGGCCGCTTCCTTCAAACTCCTAGGCCTTTCCTATCCTATCGTCGCCATAAGACCTATCTGTGTCGGTGCGACGTAAAGCCCCTAGCAAAAAAAGTATCCACTGGAAGGAGTTTCTGTAACTGGGGCTCATTGTCTTCTAGTAAGTCCATTTGTTCCGCCCAGGGGGGATTTCACTACGGTAGCCGCATTAACATTAAGTTTGCTATCCTCTTGTCCCTGTTCAACAGTCTGGCCTGTCACTGTGTTATGTGTGTGTCCCTCAGCGGAAGGTTCTAGTACTACTTCTTCAATATCCTGTGTATGTGAAGCTGGTTCATCTGTGTTAATGTGCTGTACGGCTGGTTCCAGGGTGTTTTCTATGTCTGAGAGATCTGCATGTGAAGTATTACGGTCATCTAAGCCAGGAAGTGGTGGTGAACTAACGTCTCCACCATCCTCAGTAATGTTATTTATAATGCCAGTTCCGTCAGAAGCAGTCAACACAGTGCTGTATGTCGGCTGCCTGACGTTCAAAGCCGGTCGGCTTCTACGATGCGGACAATCTACTTGTAAATGTGTCGTTTCCTTACAGTAAAAACATGATTTCATTTGGCCCTCATACGTTAGGAGAATTCTACAGTCATTAACAGTTAGTTGAGTGGGAATAGGGTACTTAAGTTCAATATCGAGAACACGAATGCCGTTACTCATGTGAGAAAATTCGTAGGGGTCACTCCACTTCTCGTCCCGAATGTCCTTGACCAGCCCGTAAGTTGACAGCACGAGGGCAAGCCGTTCGTTGTTTACTTCAGGTGGTAAGTTGAATACACGCACTCGCTTAGTAGAGGTGTCCGCAGTAGTAATTGTCACATTAGTTGAAAGACCAGTAGAAAGACGGAAAACTTTCACACCTTCATGCCGGGATAATACGTTTTCATATAGTACAACAGAGACTAATTTAATATACACTGCATTTTCCCCATTATGAAGTTGAATGGCTATAATTTGGTCCTTGTTAAGTTTGAGTTCTGTTCCTATCCAGCGATGAATTTCCAGTGGAGTAGGCCTATTATTCCTATCCTCAAACACACATTTAATAGTATTTTTCCGTATACTTGTCATATTAGTACTGAGACTAGTTCCAAGGATGTAACGAGAACACTTAACAAGTCGCAATGACTTTCGCACTAGCTCACTGTCACCGCTTGGCCGCTTGCCGTGTTACCTCGGCCGAGGTAACACACGAACAGACGTCGGACAAGCAGATTATCAATGACTTTATGAACATATAGTGATGCCTCCATAGCAATGCATCGTGACCAAAATCCATATTCTATCGTAAATACGTGACAGTCCGCTCCGCCTCTGTGGTGTAGTGGTTAGTATGATTAGCTGCCACCCCCAGAGGCCCGGGTTCGATTCCCGGCTGTGCCACTAAATTTGAAAAGTGGTACGAGGGCTGGAACGGGGTCCACTCAGCCTCGGGAGATCAACTGAGTAGAGGTGGGTTCGATTCCCGCCTCAGCCATCCAGGAAATGGTTTTCAGTGGTTTCCCACTTCTCCTCCAGGCAAATGCCGGGATGTTACCTAACCTACGGCCACGGCCACTTCCTTCCCTCTTCCTTGTCTATCCCTTGCAATCTCCCCATCCCCCACCAAGGCCCCTGTTCAGCATAGCAGTTGAGGTCGCCTGGGCGAGGTACTGGTCCTCCTCTCCAGTTACATCTCCCGACCCAGAGTCTGAAGCTCAAGGGCACTGCCCTTGAGGAGGTAGAGGTGGGATCCCTCGCTGAGTCCGAGGGTAAAACCAACCCTGGAGGCTAAGCAGATTAAGAAAGAAAGAAAGAACTACGTGACAAAGCTTCATCAGCTGTATAATATTCGGTCCTGTTAAATCCAACAGGACCTAACTTATTAAAAGAAATACAAGTTACGAATGTAGTACGGAGACTTAAGCATTGAATTCCGATTCTGTACTTCCGAAAAGTTCGTTCGTTCGTTCGTTCGTAATCTGTTTACCCTCCAGGGTCAGTTTTTCCCTCGGACTCAGCGAAGGATCCCACCTCTACCGCCTCAAGGGCAGTGTCCTGGAGCTTCAGACACTGGGTCGGGGGTACAACAGAGAAGGATGCCGAGTACCTCGCCCAGGCGTCCTCACCTGCTATGCTGAAGAGGGGCCTTGTGGGGGATGGGAAGCTTGGAAGGGATAGACAAGGAAGAGGGAAGGAAGTGGCCATGGCCTTAAGATAGGTACCACCCCGGCATATGCCTGGAGGAGAAGTAGGAAACCACGGAAAACCACTTCCAGGATGGCTGAGGTGGGAATCGAACCCCTCTCTACTCAATTGATCTCCCGAGGTTGAGTGGACCCCGTTTCAGCCCTCGTACCGCTTTTCGAAATTTCGTGGCAGAGCCGGGAATCGAACCCGGGCCTCTGGGGGTGGCAGCTGATCACACGAACCACTACACCACAGAGGCGGACACTACCGAAAAGTACTGTAAAAGATTCATTTAAGATGTGAAGGATTCCCACCAGGCTATTATTCTGTTAATTGACGTATGTACCGCCATGTGAAGTAAGCGAGCCATAGTTTTGTGTGTATATAAGGATATGAGTGAGAGTAAAAATGGCTGGGCCTTCCTACTCTAACACGTATTGCATAAATCTAAGATAATTATTATTCTAAGAGTGCAGTGTTTTGTGTGTAAATGTCTAAATTTAAAATTGTCTTCATATATGTAAATATACAGTAGATTTCATGTAAACAAACAAGTGTGGATAAAGGCACTTCCGTGTATGCGGGGCTTGCCCATTCTCCATCTACCACCCCTAAATTATAGATGCAGAATTTATGGAAAGTAAATAAATAAATAAATAAATAAATAAATAAATAAATAAATAAATAAATAAATAAATAAATAAATAAATAAATAAATAAATAAAT
Source organism: Anabrus simplex (assembly GCF_040414725.1). Taxonomy (NCBI): domain Eukaryota; kingdom Metazoa; phylum Arthropoda; class Insecta; order Orthoptera; family Tettigoniidae; genus Anabrus; species Anabrus simplex. The sequence goes on along the minus strand of NC_090266.1, from coordinate 266,958,601 downwards.
AAATACATAATAATAATAATAATAATAATAATAATAATAATAATAATAATAATAATAAAGTGTAACTAGCAGGCGCCCGCTACTGTGGTGTAGTGGTTAGCCTGATTAGCTGCCACCCCCGGAGGTCCGGGTTCGATTCCCCGCTCTGCCACGAAATTTGAAAAGCGGTACGAGGGCTGAAACGAGGTCCACTCAGCCTCGGGAGGTTAACTGAGTAGAGATGTGTTCGATCCCCTCCTCAGCCATCCTGAATGTGGTTTTCCGTGGTTTCCCACTTCTCCTCCAGGCAAATGCCGGGATGGTACCTATCTTAAGGCCACGGCCGCTTCCTTCCCTCTTCCTTGCCTGTCCCATCCAATCTTCCCATCCCTCCACAAGGCCCCTGTTCAGCATAGCAGGTGAGGCCGCCTGGGTGAGGTACTGGTCATTCTCGCCAGTTGTATCCCCCGACCCAAAGTCTGAAGCTCCATGACACTGCCCTTGAGGCGGTAGAGGTGGGTACCCTCGCTGGGTCCGAGGGAAAAACAGATCCTGGAGGGTAAACTGATTAAGAAGGAGAACTAACAGGCTACACATGCTTTAGTGGTTGCATACCTTACAAGATATACGTCCACACCGTCTAAGCCTGAATTTTCCGCCCTTCGCTTTAATAAAGATAACATTACAGCATACATTTACACTAATTGTTTTCAGTGCCTTCTAGTAAATGACATTCTTATTACTGATGTGTCCTTCCTGAAAGTTTATAACAGGTGGAGAAGGAAAAGGTTGACGTCAGAACAAAACGGTTTATTTTGTACTGTAGTCAACCGAATAAATACGCATTGGCTAAACATTCATCTCTGCAATATACGCGAGTTTAAATTTCAGAATATTGACTAAATCCTGCAGCGTCAGTATAGTAAAAAAATTCATTACTGGCATTTCAGAGCGAACACACGGGTTTTGAATAGTGCTTGCCTCTCCGCAAACTTAACTTGGCCGGTCTGGATACGGTTTAAGGACAAACACAGAACAGATGTATAAGGGTAACCAAAGGGAAATTGGAACCTGGTACACAATTAAATTGACTGGAGGATATTTTGATTAATACTTAATAAATGAAACAGTCTGATAACCGTTGGCAACAATGATTTCATCCATCATCCCCTGTTATCACGTGGCATTAATATGAAAATATCCGTTATCACTGTGTGAACAGAAATCAAAAGAATTTCATGAAATTGTGACAGAGGATTGATTAACTTAAAGAGTTTATGTATTTCCTGATACTTCACTAAAAGCTTCGTTCGCACAAAATTTTATAATGGTACCGTAGGAAATGATATTCCCAAAAAGAAAGGTTTCGCTAAAGCCCTTTCTTGCTATTTGCTTTACATTGCACCGACACAGGTAGGTCTTATGGCGACGATGGGCCAGGAAAGGCCTAGGAATTGGAAGGAAGCGGTCGTGACCTTAATTAAGGTACAGGCCCAGCACTTGCCTGGTGTGAACATGGGAAACCACGGAAAACCATCTTCAAGGCTGCCGACAGTGGGATTCGAACCCACTATCTCCCGGATGCGAGCTCACAGCTGCACGCTCCTAATCGCACGGCCAACTCACCCGGCAAAAGCCTTCTTCATCCCTTAATCTGTAAACTTAAGGCACTTCATATAAGGCCCATCATTCATTGTTGCATTCTTAACAAATAAATAAGTGGAAAACTATATTCTACTTCTCATCAAACTAAGAGTTTTTCACATTAATATTTCATGAGATACAGAAGCCATAGTATAAAGAACATTAACTGAACAAGTCTGAATATTGATCATGCGACCAAATACCAAATATTAAATTATCCATGTTTGATAGATCCGTGTTTTATCTGAGATGAAGAATGTACTTAGTTCCTTATACTGCTTTCGTTCTCAACGTGTCACCAAGGTACTCCTAGAACTCCTAAACCTTGAGGCTTTGGTGAGCCTGAATAAAACATGAGAGTGTCAATGATGTTCACCTCGTGACCAGCATCAAACTTTCATTTCTATCCAGGGTAGAGGTGTGTGTGTTAAACCGTGGCCAAAGCCGAACAATACAGGGATAATAAAGATCCCATTCTCTTCCAAAAATGTACAATATATCCTGGAAAGATCATCGCTCTTGCTGTCTGACACTTGGGATGCATGTAACTGTAAAGCCCTCACCATCAGTCAGTCTCCATTAGAAAGTATCCCTCCACGGGAATTCACATTTATAATTACATCCACAATAGAAGTCCGTGATGAGGCAGCCTCTTTATCAGACTCCTCTTCCCTACGACCTGCATTGTTCACCTTTTCATCAGTGATATCCAGAACCAAAACAGGTTAACTCTCAAGCTCCGAAATCAAATACGTCTCTAGGGAGTTTCCAATTTACGGCACGTTGTTTGAGAGTAGTGATGTTCTAGCTGAGAACGGACTTACTTAATTAAGACTCCTACTTTTTACATTTCCGATCGACTCCTATGGTATGGCCTTGTTCACTTCCAACCCCAATGTTCTTACCAATCATAGCACTATCGTTTCTCTCCCTCACTCTTTCAGTGACCAGAAATCATCTTTATAGGTTAATGTTGAGAAGGTTCGATAATCTTTCCCTTTAATGTAACAATCACAATGACTACCACCAAAGTATATCTGAAATGAAAACAATAATTATTCGTGTACACATTTTCTAAAATAAGAGTCAAAAGTCGCCATATTTTGTTGTTAGTGTCTGATAACTGGTTGCCTTACGCAAATATTCAATCAAAGGCAACCGTTCAGGAAGTTCTATTAATGTTCTACATGCAAATGTACGAAGAAAGTTCTGGAAAATAATCCAATGTTAACTTCCTTGTCAGAAAATAATGTACACGCGGCCTTTAATAATAATCCAAACTTTACTTGAAGAAAATATGTAGAATTGATCGTTTCTCAGGGTAGCTTTAGTTCGGTGAAGAATTGGTCAAATAAAAATGTATAACCAGCTAGAAGCACTCAGCGTCCTTGACAGAACTGCAAGTAAACAATTATTACCTAAGAAAGGCCTACCTGAAGTATGGGTAAATATTCACACAAGTCGCATATATCTTATCACTCGTAAAATACGTCAGTATAGTGTACCCATCCCCGTCGTACTTGTTCTTCGTGGTGGTGGTGGTGATGTTGAACTATGTTAGGAGTTTTGTGAAGTGGAAATGCTTGGTTTGATCCTGGTTCACTCCGGTTTGAAAGTGCTCAAATACGCCAGACTCGTGTCAGTAGATTTACTAGCATGTAAAAGTACTGCTGCGGGATAAATTCTGGGACCTCGACATCTCCGAAAAACATAACAGTAGTTAATGGGACGTGAAACCAATAATAATAATAATAATAATAATAATAATAATAATAATAATAATAATAATAATAATAATTGTACCGGTTGGTACACCTATACGCCGCACATTTGAATTTTCCGCCTTAAGGTACTCCTCTACAGCTGAAACTCTGAACTTTAAAACTGAATTAATTCAACCGTTTATCTGAAGATGTCACTGTGTTAATTTCGGATTGTTTTTGTTTACTAATTATCAAGAAGTGTGGACATTCCCTCACATATGTCTCTACCAAAAACTAAGATCATGCACCCTGGTGCGAAGTGATGGAACTTTTCTTGAAGATATTTTATACTCATAAGTTTTCCTATAACTAAATTTCGTTCTTTCATTTGTAGGTTGGCAATATAAAGCTTTCTTTCCGCCAGTTTTGAACTTAGCCAATCCCGAATTTCTTTAATTAATTTTGGACCAATCGTGTCTTTCTTCCTCAATTTTGGATCTGTAACTTTTAGACGACCAATAAACGTCTGTGGGTGTGTCTTAATTATTCATGAAAGGTCTCGAATCTCCACGAGGGTATAAAAACTGCTGATTTTCATGGCTCGTCGCCACTTCAACAACATCTTGCTTAGTGTACAGAAGCATAGCAGGTGGCGGGAAGCGCCTCTTTCTTCGGGCAACAGATCTTCAATAAGGTAATGGCCATCTAAAATATTTTCTTGCTAGCTCAGCAGTTTAACTCGCGAGGAAGGTTTGAAACCTTTAATATGTAACCCATCTCTTTAAAATGTAAATCCCTTTTCAGTCTATGTAAAAACTACAAATTTCTTCAACTGTAAATCGGGGATAGAGAGTGCTTTACCCTCTCGAGCTCCCCTTCATTTTGAAGTTGAGGTGACTACATTTTCATAACCGTTTCTTCTCTTCCTTTATGCAAAGCCAAGGATGAGACTGAGACAGATAAATGAAAGTAACAAATTTATTCTAGCCCATACCAGAAGACATAGTTCACTGTAAATACTACATCCTGCCAGCAAAGGCATACTCACAGTGTAGGCCTACTTAATTTGGTAGTTCCTTGAACTCCATAAAGCCGAGCTCGATAGCTGCAGTCGCTTAAGTGCGGGCAGTATCCAGTGTTAGGGATATAGTGGGTTCGAACCCCACTGTAGGAAACCCTGAAGATGGTTTTCCGTGATTTTCCATTTTCTCCCCAGGTAAATACTGGGTTTGTGCCTTAATTAATGCCACGACCGCTTCCTTTCCACTTCTAGACCCTTCCCGTCCGCTCGTCGCCGTAAGACCTATCTGTGTCGGTGCGACGTAAAGCAACTTGAAAAAAAATGTACTCCATGGATACGTATGGGCTCTTCTATCTGTTTCTTTATTTGTGAACTCAGCAATAATTGAAGCATCTGGGAAATAAATTACCAATTATCCAGAACGGTTTTCAAATTCTTTGCTCCTCCTTTCACATCAGGGTCACGGAAGTATGATGGGTAGCAGAATCATGAATCACACGACCTGGAATAATTGCAGTTCGGCTTCCAGAATAACTGCAGACCAATTTGATTACTCTGATGGTATGTGACCTTCTTGTTCAAAATTAACATATGAATCCCAGTTCGTACCGCCAATTCAAATCCTCCACTTCCATGAGTACATAATTATTATCTAACAAAGGCCTAGGTGAACTATGAATAAATGTTTACACAAGGTACATACTTCTCACTTGTTAAAATACGCCAGTTTAATGCAAGCCCTCCACTCCGCTGTTTGATCTTCTGAATCTGAATTTTTGTCACAAATTTAAACAGCCTCCACTTCCTCCCCAAAACTCATTAACAATTTTTAAAACAGATATTTTATTCAGAGTTATATAATTTCTTGTTTTGGTGTGCTATAGGTACAAAACTTAGTTGTTAGTTTTCCTGATATTTGTACATTTTCAGTTTCCATGCACAAGTTACACTGAAAATTGTTATTGCCTATTTTCACTATCTTATGAAAAATGACGTACAAAAGATGACGGATTTCGAAGAAAAACATATTGGGCCGATTGCAGAAACGATGACTAGTTTTAAGCCTTAGACATCGTCTACCTAAACGACGTCTAAATCGAGCACGATCTTCCATTGTATAAACAATGTTCAGTCGATGTTTAACTAGACATCACTTAAAAGTTTCAATTTTGGTTTGAAAATGGAGACAGAAGTATCTTCGTGCAACTCTTTGCTTGTCGCAACCAATGAAATTCGTCGGTGCGCGCGCCGAACGCCAGTCAGCTGTTTGTCTTCCTACACATTACTCAAATATGGCTGAGCATGACTCCCACAGATAAGAGTATCGCTTTCGGTGGAAATTAAATCTCATAATATTATCGACACTAAAGCGACACGCCACCGTACGGGGAAGTGTTGCTTTCATTATAGCGTTGTTACAGCGAGTGTAATCTACTCATAAATACGGTAGCTTCTACGAAGGGAAGATGAAGCAATAGTTCTGTGTAACCGAGTGTGTTGTACGGGCCATATAGATGTAGCTTGCATTCTGGAGATCGTAGGTTCGAACCGTATCATCGGCAGCCGTAAAGATTGTTTTCCGTAGTTTCCCTATTTTTACACCAGGCAAATACTAGGGCTGTTATTATGGCCAAGGCTTTTCTTCCCCAGTCCTCTTTAAACAGTAATCACCACTACTTGCCTTTTCCTATCCGATAGTTGTCGAAAACTTATACGATATGTCAAACGAATTATTGCGATTTAGCAGCGGTCGACCCACAGAGACGCCGTCGGACTAACCTTTCTTCCCGGAATCGTCTCAACATGATAATATAAATTACATATTTCATGGTAGGCTACATAACCTCTGATTGTGTTTCACTCCTCTCATTTGAGGTTAAACAGTGCTCTCGGCAGTGTTTAAATATGACCGGTTGAACATCGGTTTTAGACACTGTCTAAGTGATAAATAACGTCTCTGCAATGCGGCAGCCATACTTAGGCATCGTTTAACCGTAGACATCGTCTAAATACCGTTTCTGCAATCGGCCCATTTTCTCTACTACTAAATAACATTTATTTACTCATAATATAATAGAGATTATGTTAGCCTCAGCTGATATCTGTTCAGGCATGCTTCCTTGCTGTTGATCATTTGCTTTTCTATTTTATGCAAGTCCTGATAGATGGCTCTGTTACCAAGAGTCAATGAACATACAAAATCAGTTTCAAAACTTGTGAGCTGAGAGGAAGCATTAAAGGATATGTCAAAATTATGCTTACATTATAATGGACACTGGGTCTGAATGCGTGACGTGGTTCAAATCCGAGAATGAATGCATACTTTTTGCTAGTAGTAGTAGTAGTAGTGGTAATAATTCAGTGATGTCGGAACGGAGTCTGAAATCAATCTGGAAGGATGGAACTATTCCCGGCCGACTCGGAGAATTTAGGAACATTTGGTAAATTTTTAGGTCTTGGTGACTGGTCAGAGTGTTTGTGTTAGTATAAAAGTACGCCTTTCCCTCTACACGCAACACAAGATACTGCCAACTGCCCCAGAAACAAGTAAGTGCCGAGTACACCCCTCCACATAACATTGACATCAGGAAGGACATCGGACCGTAAAACTTGGTCAATCTAAATGTACTATGCAGATCGCACCCGCGTGTGGATAAAATGAGGAAGAAAGAAGGAAAAGTAAGTAAGTAGGGAACGACTTAGAAGTAATAATAATAATAATAATAATAATAATAATAATAATAATAATAATAATAATAATAATAATAATAATAATAATAATAATAATATGCACAAGTCAGTAGGCAAATTAACTTTTCGTAACTATACATAACAAAGCAAAGGTCGTCATCTGTGACTCACTGATATAAAACCTGAGCAGAACTCTACCATAAATGCAATCTTACAGTGCTTCCAGCACCATACGTTATAACGAGGTTTGAGTGATAAACGTATTCCGTGAATACGCGCGTTTGATTGCTTTCTAACACCTTTCATTATTGCAAACCATCTAAATTAACCAACAACCTAATTTATTAATAATAATAATAATAATAATAACAATAATAGAACAATGTTATCTATTTAACGCCACTTCAAACACCAACTGTTTTAATAGAGGCTGAGTGGCAGCAATTGGTCCTGAAAACGGTTCCTCTCCGAAGCAGTAAATCTACTGAAACGAGTCTGTAGGATTCAAACGCCGTTAAATACTAACCGACGCCCCCCAGACACTAACTCGTAGCCTTGGACATAGAAGGCGAATGCCTAAATTACTATGATGTACAAACAATCCGATGTGCTTTTCAAATACAGTTCTTAGGCGTACATACAATTAATTATACAGTTATGCCTTTCAGCGTTAAGTCTGCATGCAAGTCTCTACTTACAGCTATCAATGCCGAGCAAGTGGCCGTGCGGTTAGGGTCACATAGCTGTGAACTTATATTAGGGAGATAGTGGGTTCGAACCGTACCGTAGGCTGCCCGGAAGATGGTTTTCCATGGTTTCCCATTTTCACACCAGGAAAATGCCGGGGCTCTACCATAATTAAGGCCACGGACGCTTCCTTCCCATTCCTAGCCCTTTCCTCTCCCATCGTCGCCATAAGACCTATCATCAGTGTCGGTGCGACGTAAAGCAACTTGCAAAAAAAAAAAAAAAAAGAACCAGACCACTCAGCCGTTTTCCGTAACTACAGGAACCCACACCACGAACCACACCATTATAAATTTCAGCTAATTCTATCCTTCTTTTCTCCTCGTTACGTCGCTGTGTTACTATCGTTTCCTTCTTCCCATTTTAATCACTACCGAATACTCTTCGTGTTCTATGGCAATGACATCAGTTCCGAATATAATTTTTATCGACGATGTATTTTCTGATGTGTGTTTTAGAACAGCCACAGCCTGAATAAACATTGATTTTCCACTAATTCCACAGGATACAGATTGATGTGGAATCCAGGCTGTAGGGACGTTCCTATCTACCTCCAAATCACATGTTTAGACTCGACATTACGACATCGATCTGTAATGAAGTGAAGAGAGATTTTTTCCCCCTTCCCATACCAGTGTAGAATATCAATTATCTTAAAATCCCACTGAGGAGATAACAGATATATTGAATGGCTAATTTGGAACATGACATATAGATGCGTGGTTTAATAAAACCTTTCTGCAATCAATAGTAGGAGAACTCTTTATTAAATCGCTACACACAGTCATTCATAAAAGCCGTTTAATTACCATATAACTTAACCACTCACCCTTCATTCTGCTAATTTCGTGATTACTGTTTTAATTATATTCATACATTTGAAATAACGTCCTTCTAACAAAGGTTAACGTCACGCCATTTACTTAAATTAGCTTGGCTATTGAAATGCTCGCGAACAAAGCTGCTCCATTTGATAACTTCATCAAAGCCGGAAGAGTGGAAGCCATCACTGTCCGAACGAGTGAGACAAAGAGTGAACGTTAACAGCTCAATTCCCTAACGAACGTAATCAATGGCGATTGTATGAAATGGCCCACAAAGAGCAAACATGGAGTTCTACAGTAATATAACGTCCGTATCTTGATATTGGGCAATTTATTCCGTGAAACATTTCAACTTTATACGGCCGGAGTCTCATGCCATCAATCTTCGTCTGTGGAACCATTCTCATTTCAGAGTTATGTATTAAATGGAAATCCAGTCTTCTTTCTCTTCCCTATTTAGCCTCTCTTTCTTACCACGCGCATTGGGATACTTGCGTTCCGGGCATCAAAGACGCATAAATCATACTGCACTGTCTTGTCAAAAGAGTTTCAGATTGGAATTCCATGGCAATTCATTGCCATGTTATGGAAGTTCCTCATAGGTTAGATTGAAACTTTGAAAACCGTTATTATTACTGTCGTAGAAGACTGGTTATGTGAAGACCATGCAATCACCGATTGAAATAAAAGCGATGGTGAGCAGTTGCACTTCACTGAGCTCACCTGGGAGTGTTAAATGAATGCACGACTGAAATAAGCGAGGAACGGTGCTAAAGAGATGGGGTGTTCTGATAGTTACTAATGAATAATAATGTTATTGGCTTTACGTCCAACTAACTACTTTTACGGTTTTGGAGACGCCGAGGTGCCGGAATTTATTCCCGCTGGAGTTCTTTTAGGTTCCAGTAAATCTACCGACTCTAGGCTGACTTATTTGAGTACCTTCAAATACCACCGAACTGAGGTAGGCTCGAACCTGTCAAGTTGGGGTCGGAAGGCCAGCGCCTCAACCGTCTAAGCCACTAGTCCGGCGAGTTACACATCGATAACGCAAATGCAATACTGAACTTCCACGAAGAATTGATTTCACATGATTACCCAACAAATGATTTTCCTTCGAATAGTGTGCTAGGCAAAGATAGATGTTTTATTAGTTGTTTAATATCGCAGTGACATATAAAATACTTTCGGAGTGACATGATTGGGAAGGTAGTGGCCTTTTTTAAGGTACAGACCGAGAATCTGTATGCTGTGAAGAGAGGAAACTATAGAGAACCCGCGTAATAAAGACAATATTTCGTCCATAACTGTGTACATACTAGCAGAATAATATCTAGGAAATGTTTCATACATTAGGCTGAAAACCCCTCAAATCGCTGCAAATTTGTCTTCATCCCTGCGCCTCTGTCCAGAATCTTTGTCATCAAACTTAATTATCCTCCTAATTTACAGGAATCTGGCCCTGACCACAGTAATATTGTAAATAAATCTTCCCGAAATATTTGACCACAGGTCTGGAATAAGTGTGCGATTGTCATTCATTCCTCCCATGTAGGCCTAAATAAGGAGGCCTAACAGTACTTAGTCTGCAAGATTTCTGGTTCAAAGAATTTTTCAAACGATTCACGTATGGAAGACACTTCCCGTTCTTTGCGTAATCCTTCACTTTCACATGTGCCGAACGTTTAGTATGCGAGGCAGATTTGAGTTATATACTCCATCAGTTTTACCGACATACTTTCTACCATCGCCCGTTAGTACACCTTCACGCACGTTCATTATCAAATTCACTTTCACCACTAGGACCTCCTGATTCTATGTCTACAACATCACACTGAACACACTCATTCTCCGTTTCACGTTTGTCCTTTTATTGTAAGTTGCTTTATGTCGCACCGACACAGATAGGTCATATAGGGACGATCGGACAGGAAAAGGCTAGGAGTGGGGAGGAAGTGGCCGTGGTCTTAATTAAGGTACAACCCCAGCATTTGCCTGGTGTGAAAATGGGAAGCCACGGAAAAACACCTTCAGGGCTGTCGACATTGAGATTCGAACCCACTATCCCTCGAATGCTGTATACTGGCCGCACTTAAGCGACGACAGCTATCGAGCTCGGTTCACTTATGTCTCACTAATATCATATTCTGACTTACTTTACTCCTTTTCATTCCCCACCCTGAAGGGGTGGGGCGGGCCACCTAGAGGGTGACGCCCTCGCTCTGGCCAAGAGTTGCGGGCGGGTTGGGGAGGTTTGATGGATGAGGGAGGTGGGTAGGAGGATGTGAGAAATAGAGGGGATGGTAGTGGGTTGGGCCTCTTTATTGAGCTTTATTGAATGTGCTTTTCCAAAAGTTACAGAGAAGAATTTATAAACATAAACAATATTTTTCATTATTAGATAATTTTAAAGGGTTTAAGGGGTGTTTTTTTTCATCCTTCGCCTGATGCTATACAAAATATTATGCTACAAATACATCTAAGAAGAAGGACGTTTGCAATACAAGAATTCGGTGGTTCTAATAGCATGCCGTTCTGAAGTGATTGTGGATCTTGTGCATTACAATGCGTCATTAAGATATGATGCTATTGTCCGTTTCTTGATGCTGAGAGGAGGTTGAGGGGATTTATACGAGAGTTTCTAAGGGTGTGAAGTTAAAATGAGTATTTAAGCCTGAATGGGTAGTGAGAAAATGGAGATTGAGGGTCTGATTAGCTGCAGCCTGAAGGTGTGCGAGAAACAGGGGTCTCTTGTATGGATGGATATTTAACAAGGAGAGTGTAACAAATCTGACAAGATCTTCAATTGTAGGGTGGAGAAAAAGTGAACGGGTGGGCGTGGTTGGTGGGTCAATAGTGCGTATCGGGGCTATGAATTCTGGGTGATTTGAGGGAGGTATCGGACGTCCTCGACAGCGGCGAGAATAGACTGGATGGCTGCCCCCGCAAGTGTTACAGCGGGCGGGGTGTAGGGTGTTGGGGCACTTGGTAGTGACATGATGCTGAGTGCAATGACCACAGATGATGATTTGCTTTGCACTGAGCCGTTGTGTGATTGTTATAGAGGAGGTATCTTTCACATCTGATTGACTGTGGAGGTGGAGCACGAGAAGGTTCGACTTTGTGATAGTGTCGATGTATCGATACAGTACTGGCAAGCAGTCTGTCCACATCAGCTAGAATCCGCGCCAGGAATGTTGGGCCCTCCGCATTCCGGATGCGAAAGGCCTTCCGAGCACTGAGCTCGGCAAGAATAGTCTCTTCTGAAAGTGAAGGATCCACACCATGGATGACGCAACTTAGTAGGTTATAACGTGATGGTGGAGGTGGTGGTGGAGTGGGTGGTGGTGAGAGGAGTTGAAGAGGGATAGTTGATCCGAACGTAGTTGATCCTATTGTGGTGGCGAGTTGGTGTGCTGCTACTTCCCCGTTGATTTGAATGATGATTCCTTTTGAAGTCTTCCTGATATCAGCGATGTCCTCTCGGCGCATGTTGTAGCGAAGAAGCGTGCAGAAGATGGCTTGAGGTGTCCGAAATTCTGGAGAAGGGTTAAGGAGGAGAAATGCATGTGTGCCGGAAGGCGTTTGCTGGAGAAATGGGAGATAGTTGATGGGTCGTCTAGTGCCAGACGTGGAGGAATATTCGAGTCGAGAGGAGGTGGGTGTAGTGATGGTAGTAGATGGGGATATATGCTGTATGGTGGTGTCCATTGGAAGAGATGTAGCGGCTGCTGTAGAAGTCCGTGGGGCAGGTGCCGAATCCACTGCCAGGTAATGCGGAGCACGCGCTCCCTCGGGGGCCGATTGATGCGTCATCCTCTGGTACTGAGTCCGCGGGTTGTCCGGATGCGTAGGTGGATTTGCTGGCAGAAAGCGTACGGCGTGATTCGGAGTTGCATAACTGGACAGGAGAGTCTTGTGGACGGCTACGGCGGCGGTGTTTACGGCGAATGGTCGGAAGCTGGAGGTAGTGGTGCAGGTGGCAGCTGTGGTATTAGCAGGAGAATATGGCTTGTAGGGGTACATGGTTGTGATATGCTTCAGACCCCGGAGCGGCGTAAATAAGTAAGCCTTGGTAGACTCGGATCAGGGCTAAGCTGCCGACGATTCTCCTATTGTGCAGTGCTACCGATGGGCTCGTCCTGAGGTGAGACCTCACTGGTTTGCGTTCGTCCACCTGGCTAGTCCACAATTTTTAAGAAGCAATAAACCTCCGTGGCTGCTTTCGGTGTTGCAAACAGTCGGACGGCGAAGGATGTGTGTCATATTCTGAGTCAGAATCTGTTATTAATGATGTTACCTCCCGTAATGTTTCATCATCAGTAAGACAACGTCGAGGCATACTATTACACGTCACCAGGTGTTCAGATGTAATCAAACGAACCAGTTGTAACCAACACACACATATACAAGTTATAAATCGACACCAACAATGTACTCACTGAACTGCATTATACCTTCAAGGGCGCAAAAATGAGTTGTAAAGTAACCAACAGGCAGCGCACTCTATGAGCAGATCGGAACAATGACTAGTGTTATGAATGGCCAGGCACACGAACTACCAACGGGTACGCTGTGCCCACAAACAGGTGAAAAAAATTAAAAAGCAATTGAATGATACGATGACAGAGTTCATTATGGACAATAACTTCTCTTTCAGGATGTACAGGAAATATATATTACACTGAAAGTTAAAAGAATCGAAATGGTGGGCATAAAATGCTTCCCCTCACACGGTAGCACTGCTAGGGTTAATTAAAGTTGCTCCACAAGGTGCAAACTTTTATCAATTTATTTAGGATCGTTTCAACCTCCTATGGGTTACGATAACACAACTTCCTTGACTGCTGATCTTTTTTCCTTTTAGGCCAATACTCCTTCATTCTCTGGCTCGTTTTTGCTCGTTCTTCATCCGAGAACACCTTTCTTATTCTCCTGGGTTTCTCTACGAACAGACCCGTCACCTCCGCAATTTTCTTTCTGAATACTGTTGTAATATATCCCTCCTCAATGCCACATTTTTAAGATCCTGATGTACTTTCAGCCATGATACTTGGGTCTTTCATCTTTCCTGGAAGATGAGGACCTTATTTGCTAGGCGTCACTGTCTCATTCTTCTCAGGTGTCCAAAGGAAGTCAGTCGCCTTTTTCTTATCGGGGTTGAAATGTTCTCGTACTTTTCATACACCTCTCGATTTATTTATTTAAATAATTTCTGTATTAGTATGATCTACTACAGTTAGTTTAAAGATTATATTATGCTATTTGAAACTGAAGAAGTTGATAACCCTGAACTGAGTATTGAAAAATAATTACATTTTCAGAACATGTCATGTAGAAACAAAAATAAGTTTAAAATATTTAAAAATCAATCAGGATTTGAATAAAAACGTATGTTACTATTTCCTTTATTATACTTTCACAACTGGAAAAAAATATGAAGCTAACTCACCAAATACTACATCGTGTGAAATTTCCCAGGATGAAAAAATGTCTGTGTAGATACAGCTTACCATACTCTACATCCCCAAAATATAATTCTTCAGCCTCTTTTCAATTAAGAAGCTCCCTGGTGCATAACATGAAGCTTCAGATATCTGCATACTTACTATATTTTTTTAATATTTTACTCGATTCTAGGCTGCAGTGTACACAACGCCATCCGTGACTGCGCATAATTCTCTTCATGGACCAGAAATTATTTGTTCTTTCATTTTGCTTTCAACTTTGTTAAAACCACTGCTGAGATCGCCCCAATCTCCGGGTTTTTCTTATAAGTTGCTTTACGTCGCACCGACACAGATAGGTCTTATGGCGACGATGGGACAGAAAAAGGCTAAGAGTGAGAAGGAAGCGGCCGTGTTCCGTCCGTTACTGAGGAGTGATTAGGGATGTTGTAGGTGTAGTTTTATTTGGTTACAAGATTATATAGGGTTCTTCTTGTATTTCTTCTCTCAGCTTTTTCTTATCTAGCAAGTTGTATTCCTTCTTTTTCATCCTTATTAGTTTCTTATAAATATTTCTAGTCTCAGCATATGTTTGAAATTAATATTGGTAGTTTCTAGATCTAGCTTCATGAAGACACGTATGTGCCATATTTTTGCTGTTCTCTGAATGTTTGGTTTGATAGCTGAGGTCAGTAGAATTTGCTATAATGTTGTCATAGTTTCGTCTAGATTTCCTCGTTTGATTAATACTTCTATTTCCGGTATGGCTTTCTTATCTGTATCCCAGAGCCCCTTGTCTACTTTTCTCGAGTATTTTGTTGGTGTTTCCAGAGCTTTCATGGGTTTGTACATATGTAGGTGGAGGTAGATTTGGACTGGGAGATCCTTCATGATTACGTTATTGAGTACAACCCTTTGTTTCACTTGGCCGATCCCCTGACTGCTAATGCATACTAAATCATTCGTCCTTTTCCCATTGTACTCTACATATGTGTACTTCTTTTCTGCATTTACTAGTCTCAGATCGGCGTCCATTATGAAATCTATAACGCTGTCAGTTATCATTTCACTCTTGTCGATTCGGCAGTTGAAGTCTCCACCACGTCTGTGGGGATTCACAAAGCACAATTTTTAAGGACCGTGATGACCCCCCATTAAGGTATATATTGTGATGTGGATTGCCACCAGTCGATATGCAAGGGAACAAGGTGGCCAATATTGTTGATTTATCAGGCCATTCATTATTGTCTTGCATTCGATCAATAATATTGCTTGGTTTAACGATAGTCTCGTATTCCAGGTTTCTTCATTCTTAACAATATTTCTTAAATCTATCCCAAGCCTTTTGGGACTATGGTTTAAGCTTTCGTCTTTGGTTATATTTACTTCAGCCTGCCCCGCGGTGTAGGGACAGCATTGCAGCACTTACCCGGTGGCCGCGGGTGCGATTCCAGGCCAGTTCAGGTATCTACTCAGCCTACGTGATTATAATTGAGCAGCTATCTGCCTGAGTTGGTGGACCCGGTGTAGAGAGCCAAGAATAACGGCCGAGAGGATTCGTCGTGCTGACCACACGACACCTTGTAATCTGCAGGCCTTCAGGCTGAGCAGCGGTAGTTCGATAGCTCATGGACCTTCGGGGCTGTTGTGTCGTGGAGTTTGGTTTGGTTTCTGTTTACTTCAGGACCCTTAACACATATTTTCTGAAATTTGAAGAATGTTTTTGCATCACCGTCGCAAAGAATAGTGGTTTACAGCATACCACACAGTTCTACTGACCTTCTCCATAGTACAGTATATCGGCAGGAGATAAGTTTGCATTGGACGATCCATCGAAATTACACTCGTACTCACTACCTTCATCTTGATTTGTAAACTATTCCTGAAATTCCATATACCCTGTGACCTTTAATTTTGGTACAGTGAAATCTACTGCCAATTCGGTAAGAATGTGTATAGCCTGTAACATAGTTGGATGTATGGCCTCTTTCATGCCAGGTTCCTTCATATAATACAGCTATATCAATCACATTCTTACAAATAAGTGATGGATCTGCCTTTACTTGTGCTTGGCGGACCATTTTACGTGCCCTGCCAACGATCTCCTCCATGACCAAACAACTTCCGGCAGCAAGTTCTTTCAAATGGTTAAAATAGATTGAAGCACTAATACAGTTCCTGTGCATTACCACAGACTTTTTATGTAGTACTGCATGCCCTTTCCCTATATCTAAAATCATTCTACGGTTGACAACAAATAGGCATCAAGGTGACGAGTTAATTGTCACTGTACGACTAGTAGAAGGATCTGCACAAGACTAGCCACAAGCGTTATAGTTTACAACTATTTTTGATGCAAAGCCAATAGATATAACAATATTTAAAACTATTCTCTGAGCATTACACATACAACATGTCACATTTTGAAACAATTATAACCGAGCTCGATAGCTGCAGTCGCTTAATTGCGGCCAGTATCCAGTATTCGGGAGATAGTAGGTTCGAACCCCACTATCGGCAGCCCTGAAAATGGTTTTCCGTGGTTTCCCATTTTCACACCAGGCAAATGCTGGGGCTGTACCTTAATTAAGGCCACGGCCGATTCCTTCCCACTCATAGCCCTATCCTGCCCCATCGTCGCCATAAGACTTATCTGAGTCGGTGCGACGTAAAGCAACTAGCAAAAAAAAAAAAAAAATGAAACAATTATGTTCATACAAGCCAGCACATAATCTGCCTCGTTATCAGATACACGACTTCGTTCATTTCGTCTAATTCCGATTTATTTTGAAACAAGCTTACCTTGATAACACTAAGGTTTATTTTTAATTAGGACTTGCATCCTTTCATTCCCTTGTTTTGGTATATTGATAACACATTTTGGGGTCTCGTCCACTTGGCATACGTCCTTCATGACCTCATTGAGCTACTTGGTGTCTTCCCAAGACAGTCAAGGGCCAGGGTTTAATTCAGTGCCACAACAGCACCTACACCACGACTAATGTCAGTAAACCTGCACTACTTTATAGGAACTATTGACATTTTGGCGGTACAGTACTTCACTTTCATCGTACAACGCGACCTCCCTCATGCTCGCACACATGGCGCAAACTAAGCACTACATATCCGTTCGCCTCACTGGTTGGATTCAACGATTTGGATACTAGAGAAAGAATTTCTACGTAGGGTACAAAATGACACTGTGTGCTCTGAGGCACGAGTGCTCCACGAGCCGTAACTAATACAAAGCCACGTTCAATATCAGTAATCCACATCATATTATCAGGTGTATGTTATTATTAATTATTATTACTACTATTATTATTAAGGGGCTGCCTGGTCGAGGCGGTAAAGGCGTGCTCGGTTCGCCCGGAAGGACGTGGGTTCGAATCTTCGTCAGGAAGTCGTAAAATTTAAGAAACGAGATTTTCACTTCCGGAGGTATATAAGGCCCTGAGGTTCACTCAGCCTACACCAAAAATGAGTACCAGGTTAATTCCTGGGGACAAAGACGGCCGGGCGTAGAGCTAACCACTCTACCCCAATACGTGCCGAGGTTAACAATGGTGGAAGCCTTTACCTTCTACTCACCAAGGGCCTTCATGGCCTGTACGGAGGTGACTTTGCTTTTACTATTATTATTATTCCTCGAGTTAAATTCCCGGATGAGATGGTGAGTTTAGCCATGTAAAATTAATATATTTAGCTCGGGAACTTGGGGTGTTTGCTTCCATTTCAATATAAGCTTTTTGGAGGGTATTTAGAGTTCGTAACAAGGATGTAAAAATGAGGGCGTATAAATCACTGGCAAGACCCCCAATTAGAATATATATGCCGGGCTGAATGGCGCAGACGGTTGAGGCGCTGGCCTTCTGACCCCAACTTGGCAGGTTCGATCCTGGCTCAGTCCGGTGGTATTTGAAGGTGCTCAAATACGTCAGGCTCGTGTCGGTAGATTTACTGGCACGTAAAAAAGCTCCTGAGGGACTAAATTCCGGCACCCCGGCGTCTCCGAAAACCGTAAAAGAGTAGTTTTTTCCTAGGGGCTTTACGTCGCACCGACACAGATTGGTCTTATGGCGACGATGGGATAGGAAAGGCTTAGGAGTTGGAAGGAAGCGGCCGTGGCCTTAATTAAGGTACAGCCCCAACATTTGCCTGGTGTTAAAATGGGAAACCACGGAAAACCATTTTCAGGGCTGCCGATAGTGGGATTTGAACCTACTATCTCCCGGATGCAAGCTCACAGCCGCGCGCCTCTACGCACACGGCCAAAAAGAGTTAGTGGGACTTAAAGCAAAGAGCATTATTATTATTATTATTATTATTATTAATAATAATAATAATAATAATAATAATAATAATAATTAGAATATGGTTCTGATTACCAGATTTACTTGATTCGAGAACTGAAAAGGATTCAAAGGGAAGCAGCACGAATCGTTCTTGGTGATCTATGCAAAAATGAGTACTGTTACGAAAATGTTGCAAACATTGGGCTGGGAACACTTTGGAGTAAGGAGATGAGCTGCTCGACTAAGCGCTATGTTCCGAGCTGTCAGTGGAGAGATGACACAGAACGACCGTAGCTAAGAAATAACCTGGAACTGAGTTTTTAAAAGTAGGGAAGATCATAATATTAAGATAAAGTTGGAATTAAGGGGATAAATTGAAGTAATATTCATTTATACAAAGACAAAAGGGATTGAAATAATTTACTAAGGGAGATGTTTGATAAAATTGCAACTTCTTTGAAATCACTTAAGAAAAGTCTAGGTAGACAACATATAGAGTTTATACCACCTGGGCGACAGCCGTAAGTGCAGATCAGTGGTGAGTGGTTGTTTGATTTTCATCTAAGGACAACGCACCACACTGTCAACCACCATAGGTACATATAATGACTGGATACATACCTACTGGCAAAAATGTGGGGAAAGAATGGAAGGGAAAGGAAGGGAAAAAGGAAACGAAATAGATGAAGATGGAGGAGAACAAATATTGATGTTTTCATTAAGTTTATTATTATTATTATTATTATTATTATTATTATTATTATTATTATTATTATTATTATTATTATTATTATTATTACAATCTTCTTCTAAGTACGTTATAGTTCAGATTTTATATTCACAGCAGAAATAGAATCAGGGAATTGTAATAAAGTCTTCGAATCACAAGCGTGCATCAGAAAGGAAATGTTTCTTAATATATAACTTTGCAGTGAAAACATTTCCTCGCCTACTCCGCTCATAATTCTTTACATTTAACATATTCGAAGGGTTTTCAAAACGATATACACGAGATTAGATTTTCGCAGCTGCTGTGTTTTTGTATTTATACTTGAATTGTTGTTTTGGAGGGCAATATTTTTAGTTATATGACGCGAAATTTTCTACATCAACGAGTGGGATAATTAACAGAATCGTAATGGAACTTAATACATACAGCCGACATTATGGCCTTCACGCGTACCGCACGCTTCGAGAATGCCATTAATTTATGTATGCAAAGTTAATGAATACACTTTTAGCGTCAACTCGTACATTTGTTCCACATATTAAGTATTGTTCCTCACAACACACAGTACTGCTCAATCCAAATAGGTTCAATATTACGAAGACTGATATTCATGATGTAAACTCAATTTCTTGACGTGCCATACCCGTGTTTAAAGAGTTGTTCCGTTCCGTTGATCTTGTTATTTTTCGTCGATAATACTAGATACAGTTGACTTAATAAGCTACTCGATGGAAGCGTATACCATTCACCAGCTTTCAGTTTAGCTAAAGACTAAGGAAAAACAGAAAGCAAGTGTACATGGAATACAGCAGTGTAGATGTGTTTAATGTATTCGAGACTGGAATACGTCAGTTATAAATATATGTACCAAGATGGAGTGGTGGGTATTAAGAATAATTGATCACGAATTTGCGTGAAATGAATACCTGGGAATACAATTTATCAAATTCATCCAAATTTATTAAACTATACGGATGTTGTGTTTAGAAAATTTTTTGAAATTTAAGGCTACAGTTCAAAGCTTTTACATTGCAGATAACATTGCACGTTATAAATTTCATATTAGAGCCCGTAAGTAAAATTTTCACAAGTTGAAGGTAACGTTATATACCTATGTCAAAGACTTATTCCTTGAACTTAAAACTATCTAAAAGTATGAAGAAGTTATTTTAAATCAACAATTTTTGGTCCTTTGTAAAAGACATGTTTTAAGTAAAATATATTGACATAGCACATTAAAATTGCTCGAGGAAGAAAATCATTTGTGGTAGATATAAAACTGGTTATGCTTGTACCTGAAATTATTTCCGATAGTCACCCCTTGATGGGAAAGAAACACTTCAGACGGAATTTTGCTTTAAAAAATATACCCTAAATATTGTTATCACTCCCATTCATCTATTCATCTATTCCATTTCATCAGTTATAGTAATGCATACTAATTCCTGGGTATCATAAAATCATCCTTTCGTTTAAACTTAAGAAGAGTTTACACCACCAAGTTATAAACTGTACTGATATATAATAATAAATGTTCGTGTCGAAGATTTTTTCATTTGGAGGAATTCCACTTGTGCATTATTTATGTGTCAAATAACTACTGTGTTGTTAACTTTTCATAACTTTAGCTTAATGCTCGTCAAAATTGATCGCAAAAATGTATTTAGTAAAATAACAATGTAGAACTATTTGTACGAGTGACTGCGACGTTAAAAAACTAGCAAAATAAATAAATAAATAAATAAATAAATAAATAAATAAATAAATAAATAAATAAATAAATAAATAAATAAATAAATAAATTGTAGATTGAAACAATTCGGTCGTAATTTCCCTTCCTTACCACCTTTTGAACCTCACATTTAAACTTTTACCTTGTAGAAAAGAATAATACGTGCTAATAAAATTAAGCCATCCCCGCACTCCAGGGATGGTGAAACTGCCTCTTACGGGAAGGCCCAGGGTTTGATTCACGATCATATCAAGGATTTTTATCTGTATCTGAGGGCTGGTTCGTAGTCCATTCAGCCTACGTGAGAACTATTGAGGAGCTATATGCACGTGGGGTAGTGGTCCCGGTCTAGAAGCCAAGAATAATGGGTGAGAGAATTCGTGATGCTGATAACGCATTACCTAGTAAACTGTAGACCTTAGAGCAGTGGCGGCTTGGCAGACCATAGTCCATCAAGGTTGTAGTGCCGTGGGATTTTTTGTGCGTTTGCTAAGGAAATTAAGCCCACTGCAGGGCATATGTCGATAGATAGTTTCTGTGTTGTTTCGGGGTGTACTATCGATCCCCCTTTACTTCCAACATGTTCGGAATAACCATCTATAGATGATGAACATTTCATGTTACATAATATTTAGTATCCATTATAAACGATACATTAAATATCCAAACCATATTTTATCTTTCCTGGTAGTTTTCCCATTATCTGGGGTCCAGGTTCAAGGCCAAATGACCTTCCTGACACAAACTCTCGTATGCGAAGGGGTGTTTTCACTATAGCGTGTACCTCTCGTGGTTAGCAGCTTGATTTGTTGCACAGAAAAGAAGATGAGTAATAAAACTACTGTATCACGAACACCCAGTCCCAGAACTAAAGGAATTAACAAAATACCCGCCTCGACTGGAATCAAACTCAGAGCCCTCCGCACCGAAGGCTACTACGCTGAACATTCAGCCTTGGAGCAGGACTAATATTAAAACCCCAGTATTTTCACATATAAAACACATTATATAAAATAGGTCCCTAGAGCATGCAATTCTGTTTGTGTTGTCAGAATCTCTTTTTCGGTTCAAAGTATTCTATGTACTTTTAAAATACGCAGAACTATCCGAATGTTTCTACTATGCATATGGAAGCCAATTCTACGACATCAACAACTAAATGCTCTGAGCCGGTCAGCAATTTTTCACCAGTTAATATTGGGGCTCTGTGGGTAACTGATTAGCATTATGACCTTTGGTCTCAGGGCCCCGGTTTCAGTACCCGGCCAGGTCGTATATTATTTTAACCTTGATTAGTTAACTACTTTTGCTCTGGGGCTGGGTCTGTGTGCCGTCTTCGACGTCAATTTTCATCGTAGGTGGGGTCCAACCCTCACGGACTCGCAATTCACCCATCGGCGTCAACTCGATAGACCTGGTGCAAGCCTTTCCGGAGGCCATCCGGAAAATAAAGGCAAGAATACTAGCGCAGTATATTCGGCAAAATATATACTGTATTTTTATGTTCAGTCATCAGGCCGAAGGCTGGTTGCATCCTAAACAGCCCCACCATTAGCTGTCATAGATGGCCTAGCCATCACTGAAGAGGCGTACTACGGAAATGAGGAATGATGTAGTTTCTCGTTGCTTTCCTCACTGAGCCAGAAATTGCTATTATATAATTATGCACGCACCAATCGACCCAATGAACAACATTTTCACATCATTCACAGCAGGGACTGCCTGCATAAGGAAAGGCATTACTAGCATCGCTCATACGTCTGTCACGTTCATATTTTCAAAGCCAAGGATAAGAGGGAGACAGTACCAAAATTGTTGTAGCACATACCAGAAGGCATAGAGCACTGTAAAGACTAGGTCTCACCAGCAAAAGCTTGAATATTTGTTACCATTAAATTCAGGATAGGCGCTACGTTAATTGATCATTCGCCCAAGATTAATTGAATTCTGGCTTTTTTCCCTTTGGTTTAACGTCACGCTAATACATTAAACAATTTTCGAACACGCGAGGATGGGAAAGGGATAGGATTGGGAGGGAAGCGGTCGTGGCCTTAATGAAAGTACACACCGAGCTCGATAGCTGCTGTCGCTTAAGTGCCGCCAGTGTCCAGTATTCGGGATATAGTAGGTTCGAACCCCACTGTCGGCAGCCATGAAAATGGTTTTCCGTGGTTTCCCATTTTCACACCAGGCAAATGCTGGAGCTGTACCTTAATTAAGGCCACGGCCGCTTCCTTCCCACTCCTAGCCCTTTCCTGCCCCATCGTCGCCATAAGACCTACCTGTGTCGGTGCGACGTAAAGCAACTAGCAAAAAAAGTGAAAGTACAGTCCTAACATTGCCGGGCTGAGTGGCTCAGACGGTTGAGGCGCTTCCCTTCTGATCCCAACTTTGCAGGTTCGATCCTGGCTCAGTCCGATGGTATTTGAAGGTGCTCAAATACGCCAACCTCGTGTCGGTAGATTTACTGGCACGTAAAATAACTCCTGCGTGGCTAAATTCCGGCACCTCGCCGTCTCCAAAAACCGTTATGAAGTACTTAGCGGGGCGTAAAGCAAATAACATTATTATTATTAGTCCCAACATTTGCCTGACGTGAACTTGGGAAACCATTGGAAACCATCCCCTGGGCTGCGAACTATTTTTCGACGACAAGCTCGCAGCTATGCGACACTAACCGTACGGCCTACTCACTCGGTTGAATTATGTACTAATTTTTTAAAATTTATTTAATTGACCTTTTTTGGTACAATATTTTGGTCATCCTCCATGTACAAGGAACACTCACAGCACACATACAAGATGAAGAGGGGGAGAACAAACAAAACACTACAAAAATCAAAACACTGGCGACAATGCGAAGAGCACAAAGTCAAATTCTTATTTCCGCGGTTCTCAAAAAGTCCATCAAAGCATTGAGAACTGAACTGTTTTCACTGTGCAACATCAATACAGCGCTGGTCGGGAACGGCACTTGTAGATCAGATAGTTCAGATAAAAAGCGACATCGAGAAGGTTCATATAGGCCACACTTAAGCAAAAAGTGGTTGAGATCTCCATCCTCCGCATACTGACATCGACAGCGCGGTGAAGCCAAAACTCCTATGCGATGGAGATGTGAAGGGAATGATCCATGATTGAGCCGTATTTGGATGACGGATACTGTTAGACCTCGTGACCGATGAAACTTATAACAACATGGCTTAGGAGGGATGTTGGATTGTGCGAGAGCATAAGCTCTACCTTTACGCAGTTGAGATCTTTCCCATGCCGTAGACCATTTGTGACGAACTTGTTGTTTAATAGTGGGAAGAAAATTCATCCATCGGAGTTGCAGCGCTTTAAATAGCCCTTCCGATGCACCACGTTTGGTTAGTACGTCAGCTTTTCCATTGCCGAAAATTCCACTATGTCCTTTAACCCAAAGAAATGCTATGGAGCAACCTGAAGAGTAGATGTTAAAAGCTCGCTCCGCGATGTCATACAAGTAACAATGAGTATGGAGATTCCACTTGAGATTTTGTAATTTATTCATAACACTTTGGGAGTCCGTAATGATGAGAGCGGAAGCGAATCGCTTGTTTTGACAAAAACGAAGTACAGCACATTTAGCTAAAATTTCCGCTGTATAAATAGAGGTTTCGGGAGGCAGTTTGAAGCTACCACATTTTCCCGGTTGTTGGCAGTAATATGCAGTCATCAGGTGAGGGGGATGGCGGCCGTGGCCTATACTAGGAACTGTCCCAGCATTCGCTTTAGTGAAGGAGAATGGGCAACCACGGAAAACCATTTTCAGGACAGCCGAATGTCCCGTCTCCCGAATGCAGAGGTGTAGAGCCACGGTAGAACCGTAGCCACCCCTCCTCTGCTCGGCTGACCGGTCAGAGTGCGGAGCTGTTGGACCACGGGCTACCCGTGGCCACTTATGAGCCGATACCCACTCTGCATCTACGGACCTTCAATTCCGTCTGATCCAACCCTAAGAGTTCTCTTGTCAGAGCTTATTGCATACAGGTACTTTGTGTTATAGTGACATCAGTGAACTGGTGACATTTGTCATCCTTCTAAGTACATGTTGTTGGAGTGCCCCAGTTAGTAAACGTCTACGATATTAGTTGCCATTAACCATGTTGCACTAGTTTCACAAATATATCAAAGTTTTATTGTACAGTAACATTTGTCTCTCTAAATGTAGTAAAATATTAAAACAGCCGACTGTCACATATTACAACGTAATATTTAAGATGTCCGTCTCTTTGGTGTAGTGGTTAGTGTGATTAGCTGCCCCCCCCACGGAGGCCCGGGTTCGATTCCCGGCTCTGCCACGAAATTTGAAAAGTGGCACGAGGGCTGGAAAGGGGTCCACTCAGCCTCGGGAGGTCAACTGAGCAGAGGCGGGTTCGATTCCAACCTCCGCCATCCTCGAAGTGGTTTTCCGTGGTTTACCAATTCTCCTCCAGGCAAATGCCGGGATGGTACCTAACTTAAGGCCACGGCCGCTTCCTTCCCTCTTCCTTGCCTATCCTTTCCAATCTTCCCATCCCCCACCAAGGCCCCTGTTCAGCATAACAGGCGAGGCCGCCTGGGCGAGGTTCTGATTATTCTCCCCAGTTGTATCCCCCGACCCAGTGTCTCACGCTCCAGGACATTGCCCTTGAGGCGGTAGAGGTGGAATCCCTCGCCGAGTCCGAGGGAAAAACCAACCCTGGACGGTAAGCAGATTAAGAAAAACAGAAAGAAATATTTTAGATGTATTTTCAGTACTATCTTTAAACAGTTCAACGCTTCATACTCTGATAAATTAACCACTTAATGTTATTGTTTTTTCATCCCACTAATTACTTTTGATGGTTTTCGGAGACGCCAGGATACAGGAATTTTGTCCCACAGGATTTCCTTTACGTGCCAGTAAATCTACCGACATGAGACTCACATATTTTAGCACCTTCGAATACCACCCGACTAAGCCAGGATCGAACCTGCCACGTTCGGTTCAGTAGGCCAGCGCCTCAACCGTCTGAGCCACTCAGACCAGCGATAAATTGACTTTCCATGAACACAGTGAAATATTCATGACTGAAGAAATTTCGATCTAAAATTTTAAACTAATCAGACATTCGTGACAGATTCAGGAATCAAACTCGGGACAACTGAACAGGGATGACTGTGAAATACGGTATCAAGTCTTGTTATGCAATTTTTGAGATGCTTGTAAGGAATCGCAAAAGGCCGTGGCCATGTTGAAACACCGTATCCCGTGAGATGTCCGAAGTTAAGCAACATTGGGCGTGGTCAAGATTTGGATGGGTTGCCACGCGCTGTTTTGGGGGGTAAGAGAATGGAGGAGCGGAAAGGAACTGGCCACCCTACCGTACGTAAACTCCGGCTCAGGCACAGCTCTGCGGAGGTTCGGACCTGCCTTCCGGCAGAATACACCCTTACCTTGCCTTATAAGGAATCCTTCACCTATTATATCGACATTCGGATCCAGGTGGAGAAAAAATATATTGCATAAGGAGCATCTTTTGAACCATCTCCTCTTCAGAATACTGTATCCCACTTCACAAATGTCGCGGCATCAGCTGCGAAATGATAGTCCTGAACTACCAAGTAACGATATGCCATGACGAATTATTGCCGTCATTACATTATTGCACCGGGCGAGTTGGCCGTGCGGTTAGGAGTGCGCAGCTGTGAGCTTGCATCCGGGAGATAGTGGGTTCGAACCCCACTGTCGGCAGCCCTGAAGATGGTTTTCCGTGGTTTCCCACTTTCACACCAGTTAAATGCTGGGGCTGTACCTTGATTATGGCCACGGCCGCTTTCTTCCCATTCCTACGCCTTTCCTATCCCATAATTGTCCTAAAACCTATTTGTGTCGGTGCGACGCTAAACAAATAGAAAAAATGTACATTATTGAACTAGGTGGAGTTCTGTTTTTTAAGTCAGAGCGATACGTTACATACCTTAAATGACTCTGCTCGCAAGGTGGTTGTTGATAGAATTACTTTAAATGATTACTTTCATATTCTAGGTAAGAATATTCCATGATTAATATATGTTAATGCCATCTCATCTAGGAAGACTGAGGACGGTTCAGCAAATAGACATTACAAATGTGCGGCATAAATTAGGGAGTGAGTCATGTAGCAAGTTGTCACGTTGAGGGATGTTTATATACGGTGGAATTAGCGTTGAATTCATGAGGAGCTACTTGCCGTAATATTATAACCCTTCTATGTTATTGTTATAAAACAAGGTAAAAAATTGGGGCATAGGGTGCAATATTTCCGTCCGTAAACGCGGGTAATTAAACGCGACTACTCACTGAGAAACTGAACAAAGACTCTTCTGTTCCCCTGCAAATGTTGTCCACATCCGCTTTCAGTTACGCGTGGAACTTCACCTAGGTTAAGATGCTTCCATTCTGGAAGGAAATTAAAGCCTACCACATACACTTAAATTTACCCATGTCTGCTATTTAGTTCACAAGTCAGTCTTCTCCATCTTTTGCTTTGTAATATATTTCCTCTTCTTCTTCCTCGTTTTATAATAATAATAATAATAATAATAATAATAATAATAATAATAATGCAATTATATTGCTTGGTACCGATATTCGAAATGTGGAACCTACAATGTGCATGGAGATGTTCCATTCCAAAACTCACTAAAGAAGTTGTTTTTCTGAATCGACCTAAGTTTTCTTTTGGAAAACAACTCTGCATTCTAACGTTATTACCTTCAAAATGGGGTCATAATTTTGACGAATTAATTTGAAAATATTTATCTTATGTCATAATGAAGTAATATTTTCTATAATAGGCTCAGGTTCAAAAAAATAATTTCCTCTTTGCCTTAGTGAATTATGAATACGAGCTCTTCAGTTAAAATCAGCCGAAAACGTCCCATATAAGCAAAATACATATTTCGTCAATGTAATGTTGTTAGGTTTAACAATACGGTATCGGAAAATATAGGTCTAACTTTACCAACTTCTCTATCTCAATCATTTCTCTTGCTTTACCTTTGTTGACCACTGTTTTCCCAAAATAATCAGATTCCGGATCACATTTTCTCATGTCCTAGGATAGCTATGAAAGTATTGCCTACTATTTTATTTCGCATGCACTATAGTAGCTCATCTTATGATATTTACCTGATATTTTCTAGCATCTTCCATGAATATTTTTTTTCAAATTTCCATATGTTCATCGTCAATCTCTATGCACTTGTTCCACATTTTAGCGAGATGTTGTATCCCGAGCTCATAAAACACTCTGCTGTGATTGGAAAGATCAACAAGAACACTTTCCTAAAGTGGCAACCATGGAGTAAATCCTGCTAATGGGCCAGGGATTTTTACCGCGTCTGATTGATTCCTCTAGGTCTGGTGATGGGTGTTTGTATTTGTCTTTACGCTCATCATCAAATACATACAACACATCACATGACAAACCATCACATAACAACGTAATGGTAAATATATCACTCCATAGGGGGTCGGCGTCCGGATCGTCATACGGCCGTAAAACTTGGGCAGATTCATACGAAGTGCCGATTTCAGGTAACTGGTAAAAGTTAGGGAAGAATATGATATTGAATAATAAGGGTAATAATAATAAGAAGAACATTTCAATACTAACAATTTCAAAGGGAGCTAAAATAGATGGATTGATCTACTTCAGTCAATATGCTAATAATTACATTCATATATTCATGTGTTTAACTAGCAAGAAGCAAAATTGAAGGACTGAAAATAGTGGCAGACTTTATGAAATTGACAAATAGAATGGTAAATGTGAAATGCGTAATTTTCAATCAAGTATATATTGCCTTAGATGTGTGCTTAGTCGCCAAGAAAAACACGAGAGGGTGAGTCCCCGTAAGGGTTGCCATCCGTCCTGTATGCCACGTGTTGGTAAACGGGAGTGCGTTCGCCATCACACCGTTCGCATACGCCCGTTGAAAGAACATGTACTTCAATGAACGGATAATCAGATTGAAAACAACGAAACTTATGTCATCCTGTAAACATTCATTGTACAGTGTGATGATATTCCAATTCACCCATTGCTATTCAGCCATATAACAGTTCGAAATTTTGCTGCCAATTACATTTTACCATTCTTCTCTGGTGCGGCGGTTACTTCTATACCCTCTATCTTTCAAATTTCTGCTCGATTGGAAGTCTCTAAACGTAAAATCGGGAGAGTGAGAGGGTTATAAACCTTCACCAAATATTCTGTCCCCGAAATCATAATGCACTGTATTCATTGAATTACGAGCGGTATATGCTGAAGCCTCATTATGCCGCAAATATCCGGGCAACCTTTTCTCGTCAGTCAGATGAGGAAAATCTCGATCCACATTAATTCATTTTATCGCTGAGAATGAATGGTGTCCTAAATCAATTGGCTCCTCAGTTCCTTTAAAGCAATAAACTCATATTTTAAAGTCATTAAGTGGAGTTTCATGAATTATCCTTGGATTTTCACGTAAAAAAATATAGCCTACGTTATTTTGCGAACTTGCACGTACATGTACATAAACCATGCCTCATCAGGAAACAGGACTAATTCAGGATTGAATTTACCACTGTTGACAGACTGAAGATACCAAATACAAAAAAGTTTCCTTGCGGCTGAAACTATTTGGTTATACCTAGCACTTCTTGATGTCAACTTGATGTCTTTGGAGTGTACAGACCAGGAAAGGGTAGCGTAGATGCTGATTCAGAACTATTTGATAAGATAATCAGCTATGTGGGAAACGATAAGGAAAGGAACGTGATTGTAGCGGGTGATCTCAATTTACCAAATGTTAATTGGAAAGGTAATGCGAACGACAGGAAGCATGACCAACAAATGGCAAATAAGTTAATATAGGAAGGGTACCTGATTACGAAAGTGATGGAACCCACTATAGGGAAGAAAATTCTGGATGTGGTGCTGGTAAAACCAAATGAGCTCTATAGAGAAACCGAAGTAATAAATGGTATTAGTGATCACGAAGCTGTTTTTGTGGTAAGTAAAAATAAATGCGAAAGATAGGAAGAGATTAAATTTAGGACTATTAGACAGTACCATGTCACTGACAAAACAGGCATGAGGGAGTTTTGAATAAGTAAATATGATCGGTGGAAAACGGTAAATAAAAATGTAAACAGACTCTGGGTTAGGTTTAAAGCAATTGTTAAGGAATGTGAAAATAGGTTTGTACCTTTGAAGGTGGTAAGGAATGGTAAAGATCCACTATACTATAATAGGGAAGCAAAGAGACTAAGAAGGAGGTGCAGGTTGGAAAGAAATAGAGTTAGAAATGGCTGTGGAAGTAAGGAGAAATTGAAGGTACTAAGAAATTGAATCTAGCAAAGAAGTCAGCTAAGGATAACATTATGGCAAGCATAACTGGTGGTCATACAAATTTTACTGAAAAATGGAAGGGTCTGTATAGGTACTTTAAGGCAGAAACAGCAGGAATCATTAAAGAACAAGGGGAGTGTGTATGCGAGGATCTTCAAAAGGCAGACGTATTCAGTTAGTAGCATGTAAATTTGTTGGTTACAGGGATAATGTCCAGGTAGAGGAGGTGACTAATAACAAAGAAGAATTAAAATTTACCTATGAGAGCAATGACATTTAGAGTAAGATACAAAAGTTGAAAACTAGAAAAGCAGCTGGATTTGATAAGGATTCTGGGTATATACTAAAGACAATGGGTTGAGATATCGTACCATATCTGAAGTACTTGTTTGATTATTGTTTGCATGAAGGAACTTTACCAAATGAATGGAGAGTTTCTATAGTAGCCCCTGTATATAAAGGAAAGGGTGATAGACATAAAGCTGAAAATTACAGGCCAGTCAGTTTGACATGCATTGTATGTAAGCTTGGGGAAAGCATTCTTTCTGATTATATAAGAAATGTTTGCGAAATTAGTAACTGGTTTAATAGAAGGCAGTATGGGTTTAGGAAAGGTTATTCCATTGAATCCCAACTTGTAGGATTCCAGCAAGATATAGCAGATATCCTGGATTCAGCAGGTCAATTGGACTGTATCGCGATTGACCTGTCTAAGGCATTAGATAGGGTAGATCATGGGAGACTACTGGTAAAAATGAGTGCCGTTGGACTTGACAAAAGAGTGACTGAATGGGTGGCTCTGTGTCTAGAAAATAGAACTCGGAGAATTAGAGTAGGTGAAGCTTTACCTGTCCCTGTATTAAATAAGAGGGGAATTCCTCAAGGCAGTATCATTGGACCTTTATGTATTCTTACATATATATCAATGATATGTGTAAAGAAGTGGAATCAGAGATAAGGCTTTTCGCAGATGATGTTATTCTGTACAGAGCAATAAATAAGTTACAAGATAGTGAGCAACTGCAAAATGACCTCGATAATGTTGTGAGATGGGCACTAGGCAATGGTCTGATGACAAACGGGGATAAAAGTCAGGTTGTGAGTTTCACAAATAGGAAAAGTCCTCTCAGTTTTAATTACTGCGTAGATGGGGTGAAAGTTCTCTTTGGGGATCATTGTAAATACCTAGGTATTAATATAAGGAAAGATCTTCATTGGGGTAATCACATAAATATGATTGTAAATAAAGGGTACAGATCTCTGCACATGGTTATGAGGGTATTTAGGTGTTGTAGTAAGGACGTAAAGGAGAGAGCACATTTGTCTCTGGTGAGACCCCAACTAGAGTATGGTTCCAGTTTATGGGACCCTCACCAGGATTACTTTATTCAGGAACTGGAAAAAATCCAAAGAAAAGCAGCTCAATTTGTTCTGGGAGATTTCCGACAAAAGAGTAGCGTTACAACATTGTTGCTAAGTTTGGGCTGGGAAGACTTGGGAGAAAGAAGACGAGCTGCTGGACTAAGTGGTATGTTCCTAGCTGTCAGTGGAGAGATGGCGTGGGAGGACATCAGTAGACGAATAAGTTTGGGTGGTGTCTTTAAAAGTAGGAAAGATCACAATATGAAGATAAAGGATAAAGTTGGAATTCAAGAGGACAAATTAGGGCAAATATTCTTTTATAGGAGGGGGAGTTAGAGATTGGAGTAGCTTATCAAGGGAGATGTTCAATAAATTTCCAATTTATTTGCAATCATTTAAGAAAAAACTAGGAAACCAACAGCTAGGGAATCCGCCACCTGGGCGACTGCCATAAATGCAGATCAGGATTGATTGATTGATTGATTGATTGATTGATTGATTGATTGATTGATTGATTGATTGATTGATTGATTGATTGATTGATTGATTGATTGAGGTACAGCCCCAGCATTTGCATGGTGTGAAAATGGGTAACCACGGAAAACCATCTTCAGGGCTGCCGACAGTGGGATTCGAACCCACTATCTCCCGAATACTGGTGAGAGTGGACCTATATGAAGAATAACGAAATGCAGATACAGTGGATTGTACGCATTTTCGAAACTTCAAAGCATTATTTTCTAATATTTAGGTGAGGAGCTCGCGCTAAATTTCCCCTTAACCTATATATGCCCGCAACTTTTGTTTTTGAATGAAGCGCTCATTTTCACATTTGTTGCTTCTTTTAGTGATATTAGGTCAATGGCAACACTGATTTTGTGTTTCTATTAGCGTTACTGTCTGATTGGCCATGGGTCGAAAACGACCCTGTGGGCATATAAACTACCTTTTCCTAAATTGTTGTCATAATATATCTTACAGTCATTTACTAATACAGACAACCATTATTGTGTGAAATGTTATTGTTTTGTTTATTACAATTATACACAAATATTATTACACAGATAATTATGAGTTCAAGTACAATGGTGAATTACAACACATTCACAAAAATATTGCAGCACTAGAAAGTTACAAGCACTGTGCATCTTACACTGAAGTCTCAGACTTCATGAAAAGCTATGCATGAAACTTTAAGAAACATTTATCATGCAACGCGACATTGCATCTCTTGCATTCTTTCGTGGTTTTACTTTTGCACGAAACACATCTTTTACATTTCTGACCCACAGTAATCATATGACCATCACTTTTGCGTGCAATTTCTGGGACTTTCTTTATGACATTCCTTGATCGGGTAGATGGGCCGAGTTGTGTTCGCGCAACTCCATATTTCAGAAGAAGCGTTTTAGCTAGTTCCCTACGGAATGATAGAAGATCATTGGTTCTTCCACGGGAACGAGCTAGAAGGTAGACATTGTTCACATAAACATCTAGCAGCCAAAATACAATCGGTGTGTACCATTTCTTTCCCCAATTCCAACCCGGTACACAACAGCATTGCTATCCATTCGATCCACTTCGCGCATATAACCATTGTACTGATGAAAACCGAATGTCTGAGGAATGACAATTCCTTTCTTCTGTGCTGAAGAGTACCTTTGCGTGGATCGAATAGGATGAACTCCGTACTCACTTGACAGGAGCGTAACAACGTTGTTATCACGCCACCTAATTGCATTGATACCGTTTAACATGGTGTCAAATGCTCCTCTAGGCTCCTTGCTCATAACATCAATTCCCTTTAGTGGACAGTGTCCTGTACGGTCCTTTCTAACAGTTCCTGTTGCCTTTACACCTTTTGTCTGAAGCAATGATCTTCATCAGCGGGAGGTTGTATAGCCACATCAATAGTTGAAACCTCTTGTTTGGAAGAAAACCTTTCAAGCTCTTCTAAAATCTCAAAAGTTATAAGACTGCTTGGGAAACTAGCAAACATGAGAAGAACTCTTAAGTTTTAGTACCGAGTCGGTAATAGATTCCCGTGATAATTCCCTCTCCCCAAATATAAATACGTTGCAATAATAACGGAAAGAAACTAAGCTATATCTTATCACTGAGCAATTGTCCGACTCGTTGGCTGAACGGTCAGCGTACTGGCCTTCTGTTCAGAGGGTCCCGGGTTCGATTCCCGGCCGGGTCGGGGATTTTAACCTTCATTGGTTAATTCCAATGGCTCGGGGGCTGGGTGTTTGTGCTGTCCCCAACATTCCTGCAACTCACACACCACACATAACACTATCCTCCACCACAATAACACGCAGTTACCTACACCAGGCAGATGCCGCCCACCCTCATCGGAGGGTCTGCCTTACAAGGGCTGCACCCGGCTAGAAATAGCCACACGAAATTAATTATTACTGAGCAATAATGCAATTATGATCATATTTGATGAAATGCATGAAAGGTTCCTTATATGCCCACAGGGTCGAAAACGACCCATATCAAATATCTCGTTTTATTACATGACCATATAGAAAAATTTAAAAACTTGTGACATGTACTCGTAAACTATATTCTTTACTCTAAGTAACAGCACAAGAACCAAGCTAAAATAATAAATAGCAAAATTGTCAACTTACATTTTCTGCCGCACTGCATCAATACTATGCTGAAGGATGTAACACAGCAATATGTTTGCAGTTACAAGGCAAACAATACAGCTTCAAATCAACAATCACATATTCACAATAATAGCCAACATGCTGACAAATACATAATCATGATTTTAAGTCGAAAACGAATGCATGGAGATAAATGATGGCAAATGACTATTGTGGGTCGTTTTCGACCCTGTGGGAATATATGGGTTAATTACCTTCACGCCTTAGATAATTGGAAGGAACATATAAACACATAAATATTGTTCTTCAATCAGATTTGGTTATACAGGTTCCCACAATGTAACTTTAAGTGTGAAAACCACGAAGAAAATAACTTATGATATGTGAGCTCGTAAAGCAACTGCCAGCTTACTGTAGTGATCCTTCTCTGAGGAGGGAAAGTTCTACGCGTCAATAATGCACACAGAAATGTGGATACATTATTGAAGACCTAGTTGCGTCATAGGATGAGATTACGTTGTAGCTTCCAACAAAAATCTGTTGAATGTATTGGAAAACAAATTACAACGGTCAGATCACTTTTCAACCAAGCGAAGTTCCTTACTTTATTTACGATTTCGTCAAATGTTTTTGTGTACGAATTGAAATGAAATCCTACAACCTGTTTTCCAGTCATTGACCGGGTCAGGGATGTAATGAATGACGCATATATAGGCTGTTAGTACGATGGGGTCGCCACTCCCAAAGTGATTTATTAATGACTGATGGATGCTATGAAATGAGAATGGAGAGTGTTGCTGGAATGAAAGATGACAGGGAAAACCGGAGTACCCGGAGAAAAACCTGTCTCGCCTCCGCTTCGCCCAGCACAAATCTCACATGGAGTGACCGAGATTTGAACCACGGTATCCAGCGGTGAGAGGCCGACGCGCTGCCGTCTGAGCCACGGAGGCTCTTGTGTACGAATTATGTCCCTTTAAAATTAATGTCTAATCATTTTCACTTTATATAGCTCCATTTATTTATTTCCATACTTCATAACTTTATTAATAAAGCTTCATGAAGGGCCACAAAAGTGAAGCACGGTATATTATATTTTCATTGTCCGGCTAAATCAATGATTTACCGCAAAGTGTCACAGCTCGTGCTCTTATATCCTATGCGGATGATACAACGTTAATTACAAAACACCAGAGCATCTCAGGTTTGCATCAGATGTCGCAGGAAGCGCTTGCAACTACAATGTACTGGTTTTCATCTAATAGGCGGTTGTGCAATCAGGACAAAACTCAATTTCTCACACTAGGTTTATCCAGAAATGCTAAATGTCAGTCGCTCCAAGTTTTGGGTTTTCAAATTGATGCCAAACTGAACTGGGAAACACACATTGATCATGTTTGTAAACAAAATAGCACGAGTGACTTATCTGATATGGAAAACGTGGGATTTAGTTAGCCGTGACTACCTAGGTATGGTATACTTTGGTCTCTTCGAGTTACATATTACATATGGCCTGTTATTATGGGGGCATTCTTCTTACTTATATAATATTCTTCTAATACAGAAGAAGGTTGTCCGCACAATGTGTAGGGCTGATGTAGTTGACCATTGTCGACCTCTCTTCATTAAGCTTAAAATACTGACAATTATAACTTTGTATATTTATGTCTCTTTGGCATATGTTAAAAACAACATAAGTGAATTCAGTACTAGGGAAAACATTCACCCCCATAATGTAAAATGTAAACCTACAACCTGTTTTCCAGTCATTGACCGGGTCAGGGATGTAATGAATGAAGCATATATAGGCTATTAGTACGATGGGGTCGCCACTCCCAAAGGGATATATTAATGACTGATAGATGCTACGAAATGAGAATGGAGAGTGTTGTTGGAATGAAAGATGACAGGGAAAACCAGAGTACCCGGAGAAAAACCTGTCCCGCCTCCGCTTTGTCCAGCACAAATCTCACATGGAGTGATCGGGATTTGAACCACGGTATCCAGCGGTGAGAGGCCGAGGCGCTGCCGTCTGAGCCACGGAGGCTCTCACCCCCATAATATTCGGGGCAAATTAGGCATTGAAATCCCAATTCATACGTAGAAAACTGCTCCCTCGCATAAAATCAGTTGTTTAAGATTATTTAATACATTACCACATTCTGCACGGTCCGCTACTTTAGGCAATCTTAAGAGGAAGTTGTATGATTGGTTAATAGAAAATCAATTTTATAATACCTCTGAATTCTTAGAAATGCATAGTATTAGTATTATGTATTAATAAAAGGTGTTTGTACATTTAGCCTTGTTAATATTAAGTACTAATTTATTATCAGTTTCGAGGCCTATTTCATTGTATATGATGAATGGCAAATAAAGTTTCTCGATTCTTGCTTCTTGATTCTTGATACTAAATCCCTGAATAACAATACAAGGGGCTTTAAATACATCCTTCAATTATCACTTTACAAATATTGATCATTCCTCCTATATACATTTCCGATGTTCAAATTCTATGATTGATCAATATTATACTATGCCATTCGTCTGTACTATGCTATTCTGTTTTGTTCTATTCAAAACGGTATCCACTGTCGATCTTACATGTTGTTCTCAGCAGAATATCTTACCACACTCACTACATAAAACGCTAACATTCATGAAGCAGCTAGATCCCTGCTGACTGAAAATCGTCATAGTTACACACAGTAGAACACAGTATTAATAATGAACACCGACAGCAAACCTCCAGTTTTACATTAAAATTAGGTCGAAAATAGTGCGACTAATTTTTAAATACTGACAGTTGATGAATAATTATATTCCTTTCTAAACCTCCTAGTCGGAAACACACTTTTGAATATTGAATTCAAAGATTCGGAAATTGTTAAATATATGCTTATTAGTGTTTTCTGGTTAGAGTACGGTGTGTGAGAGGTCAATCAATTTACTCTTCCAGTAAACTTAATATTCTGAATTGCGCCGTAATGCGTGATTTTAGGAAGACCAAAAGTTTCAAATTAATGGGACGACTACTTGTAAATCTCTGGGACAGTGGGCAATAGATTTAAGCTTGTATTTCCAACTTCTTCAGACATGAGAGTTTGAACGTCACGTTTGATGGCGGTCAACACAGGTGCACGAGCGTACGAGCGGTGAGCAGTGACTAATGATGTACAAAGTTTTGTGAAGCGGGAATTTAGTTCGAACGTCACGCGTTACACATTCGATGGTCAGCTTGCAATTGACCAGAGCCATCGACTCTCAATATGGTCATTAGTAATATCGACATACTGGACAAGTAGAGGTCGAATTGATATCTACACGGAAGCTTGAAACCTATTGCTATTTCGTATGAATGTAACTCTATGTTCACTCAATATCCAGATTATAATTAACTCTATTCTACAACAAGTAATCTATTCTCTTACTATTGTTCATCTTCTGGTTTCACTTACCTCCCAGTCCTAAGCCTGTGGGGTTTAGGGACACTACTAACGTGCGCTGCTCGGGAAAACATAGAGAAATACAAGTTGGAATTCAGTTGATACGACGGAAAGAGTAATGCGATCATGAAGCAAACTTCACTATCAATACGTTGTGATCCTGTAATGTTATTAATGGACACTCCGACTATTTCCTAGAGATTTTAAGACGTGCGATTGAATGAATGAATGAATGAATGAATGAATGAATGAATGAATGAATGAATGAATGAATGAATGAATACTGATCTGCATTTAGGGCAGTCGCCCAGGTGGCAGATTCCCCATCTGTTGCTTTCCCAGCCTCTTCCTAAATGATTTCAAAGAAATTGGAAATTTATTGAACGTCTCCCTTGGTAAGGTATTCCAATCCCTAACTCCCCTTCCTATAAATGAATATTTGCCCCAGTTTGTCCTCTTGAATGCCAACTTTTTTTTTTTGCTAGGGGCTTTACGTCGCACCGACACAGATAGGTCTTATGGCGACGATGGGATAGGAAAGGCCTAGGAGTTGGAAGGAAGCGGCCGTGGCCTTAATTAAGGTACAGCCCCAGCATTTGCCTGGTGTGAAAATAGGAAACCACGGAAAACCATCTTCAGGGCTGCCGATAGTGGGATTCGAACCTACTATCTCCCGGATGCAAGCTCACAGCCGCGCGCCTCTACGCGCACGGCCAACTCGCCCGGTGAATTCCAACTTTATCTTCATATTGTGATCTTTCCTACTTTTATAAACGCCACTCAAACTTATTCGTCTACTAATGTCATTCCACGCCATCTCTCCGCTGACAGCTCGGAACATACCACTTAGTCGAGCAGCTCTTCTTCTTTCTCTCAATTCTTCCCAGCCCAAACTTTGCAACATTTTTGTAACGCTACTCTTTTGTCGGAAATCACCCAGAACAAATCGAGCTGCTTTTCTTTGGATTTTTCCAGTTCTTGAATCAGGTAATCCTGGTGAGGGTCCCATACACTGGAACCATACTCTAGTGAGTGGGGGGTGTAAGCAATTTAACTAGTAAGTGTTCAGTACTATGCTGGAAGCCGATGGTGACACGGAACACTTGTACCTAAACACACTCAAACATCATCTACCTCAACTGGAATCTTCCGAACAGGAGGATAACAAATAAGTGATAGTGATGTTGAGGCCGAGGAACAATTTACGGAGGAGATAGGAAAATGTTTTCAAAAGTATGCTATTCACATATGACTTCGACAGTTCCATTTATGGCGTTGTGAAAATGCACATCATATCAAAATAACCTTCAGAAATCCGTAGGCAAATGGGCTACTTTGTCATGAAATTTGATTTTTTATATTCTTCTTGATCTTTCTAAATTCAGGTACGGTTATCTTCAAATGTTTTCCGCTGAGAAGGAATGAAATCAAATGGACAAATTCATTCGAATAGAATATCCAGTACATTCCTAAGTAACGACACATGCAGGTCACACATGTATGGTTTCAACTTATATAGAGAATCGTATTTCCTAACAAAATGATTACCGGCCATTAACAATTAGGCCTATTTTGTACAGTTATCTAAAGGAAATTAATGAAAGAACTCACCTTAAAGTGCACCACGGAGCCCTACGCTAGGTTCATGACATAAGTGAGGTAGGTTACTCACCTGAAACAAAAAGGAAAGACTTAGTTATCTTAATGCAATAACATACTTTTTCCTCTGTTGATAAATTTTGCAAACGAAAATGTTTAGAAATTAATCAGACCAGATGTTTAATCAGTATTAAATGAATCAAAAGTAGACGAGGTTTCGTAACATTCATGTTAGGATATAGTAAAAAATTATACTTAAAATTTTCCGGGGTGTAACAATCAAATATTTTTATCCCATTATCATCATTACAAGGCTTCCTCGATTACTATCACTGCCTAACAAAAAGTTGTCTATGCCACTTTCTTGGGATTTATTGTAAAGAAAATAACGTGCTGAACACGAATACGCAATTATTTATTTCCAAATGTCAAGCTTTTCGGTATTTTAAGGACTTTTGAATCATTTTGAAATGACTGCTTTTTCTGGCATTCCTAATGCTTGAAAGAAATTCCCAGAGGATGGCTGTTACGTGAAGTTACAAATGTATTGGTACAAAGCTAGAAAGCTTCAATACATCGACTTCGATATACAAAGATTGTTATTTGCCAGTGGATATGTTTTATTTTGTTTGAGGACATTACATAGGATCTAATAATGTTCTTTTAGGTGTATATTTTATGTATAAAGTCAGTTAAAACGCACTGTTTATTTTCTCATATTGATACTTTAAGGCCAAATTTAGGAGATGTAGCGAGAAACATGGTGACCGCTTAAACAGAACATTAACATTATGGGGCGAACGTATTAGCGTCGTTGCGATTGTGCTGTGATAGGAGGTTATATATATTATGGGGTATAGTACGCGCTGAGAGATGAAAATGACAGAATAGTAAAGACCGATCTAATTCATCCTTTTAAATGACACCATTTTTGTATTGAAAATTCAATGTTATTCAGTAAGGGTAAGTCCCCACTTATGGCCCCCTTTTTGTTTATCGCACGTATGCGATGACCTAACCATGCAAAAAATTGATAATTAAAATATATGCAGTTCGGAAATCACTTTGTCCATAGCTTGTATTGGTTCCATGTTATAAGTAATGTGGAGTAAATAAAGTGAGTTTTTTTTAAAACAAGAGATTTCGTTGAACATATAATATTGGCTCCAAATATGACCCCCACCTAAAATTCACTCAGGGGAAAAATTATTGGATTTTTTTAAAACCAAAACCATATACATAGTGTTACAAATTAATCACTGTTTGTGGTGAAATAATCCGTTCGGGTAATATGACTGTTTTTCACAAAGAGCTCATTTATATGTCTTCGTAACCTTGCTATTGCACTTTTCATGGCTCCACAGGAAACATTAAGTGCACCGGGTCCATTTCTGACACTTGCTGTCACAGCTTGTTGCAGATGGGACATTCAGCATCTTCTTCACCACCATTGTTATCATCAGTAGAGGCAAATTCCACTTCATCTTCATCCTCTTCGCCACTGCTAGACGAACTCACCTGACGTTTTACTTAGGCATTTTTCGTTTCTTTCCTAGCCGCATCCGCCGCTTCCTTCTGCTGTTTCTTTTCAATCGCTGCTTTAACTGCACTTTTTATGTGGTGAACCAGCGTCCAAAACAGCAGAATCTCGTCGAATGCATGTACTGGGTTCGATGACTGGAACAGATCCAATG
The DNA here is from genome assembly GCF_040414725.1 of Anabrus simplex. Taxonomy (NCBI): domain Eukaryota; kingdom Metazoa; phylum Arthropoda; class Insecta; order Orthoptera; family Tettigoniidae; genus Anabrus; species Anabrus simplex. Next base: position 266,917,698 of record NC_090266.1, on the reverse strand, counting down.
TCACCGGGCAGTACGTTATCACCGTGCCCATAGTTTGACTCTCTACCAGACCTCTCCTTTAAGAAGTCTCCATGAGTAAACATGTTCTCTTATTCAACCCGGAAACCATTGGTGACTGTTGTCATGGTAGCTGCTTTAATGTTTCTGTTCTAATTCAGTCAGAAAAATTATTTTCCGGCCTAGTGGGACGTTAACCACTTCCTCGTGTTTCAGGTCATTAGAGTGCTTTATTTTCCTTAAATAGTTCCTCAAATTTGTGCGAGTTACTTTCAAATTCCTTACAACCTGCTTCACTGACATCTTATCTTCTTTGACTCGCTTAATAGCTTTCGGTATTGTTTCTTTTTCCCAACATTTTCGTTTCGACATCTGGAAAGATAAGACGACATAAATAGCATTTCTTCCGCAGCCTACCTGAGTTCAGTACAGTACCCAAATACCGCCTCGGGGCCATAATTGGATGCGCGCAGGGGGGCCATACTTGGAGATCACTAACTTTACGATTGGCTTAAAATAGCTCCGACCATGTCTTGGATATCAACAAGCAAACTAGATCGTACGAAAGTACAGTACAGAGAGTACTTATAGAAAAAAGTATCTCTTTCAAACTTAGTAACTAGACACAGGAATATAATTATGAAGATATGTCCGTAAAAAACTCACGTTCTCAACGAAATTTCAATGTCGAAAGAAAAGCACTACGCGTATGCTTTGTCTTCGAAACCGTCCCGACTCACAGATAACAGCAAACAGACTTCGTTTTAGAAGTTTTCGCCAGAGTTCACGACCTAGCAAGCGTGATATGAGAGGGGGCCATATTTGGAGGCGGGGCCATATATGGAGGTCTACCCTTATATTTTTTTATTATTATTATTATTATTATTATTATTATTATTATTATTTCCTCAGATCTACAGTAAGAATACCTATTTGATCCGTTAAAGAGAAAATAACAATGTCCAGCCTAAGCCAAAATTCACACTCTATGAACTGTAAAAACAAAAAATACATGTCACACTCTATGTGCTGTACAGAAAAGAAAAGAAAATAATGTGCGGAATGAACAAAATGAATAGAACAATATTTCTATTGTTTCCCAGAATATGCAATTTCAGCTGTATTATGAATGTCACAGACCTTCGTGCCCCTGCTGAGTAAACACGCGAACCTTTGCACATTCCATTCCTCCTACATTTCCTCTACTTGACTCCCTCTGAGTTGCTGATTCCTTACTTCCGTTGCACACACATTCTGCTACAACGTACTCTGCACACGTTGCAAATTTATCACTACACTACTTATCTGTTCCTGCTCGTCTTATACAACCATTCTTAATCTAATTTAAATAATCATATATAACCAACTTTGTTTACCGAACTACCATTAGTTAATGAATCACTTAACAATACCATTTACAGACACCATCACTTGACTAATTACCATCTAAACTTCGTTCCATCCATCATCTAAACTTCACTACCTCTCTTATCATTCATCTATCGAACTCTATAATTCATCCATCTTATGCCTAAAAACACTTGAATAAATACCATACCATTCCAATACACTTGAAAACACCTTATCACCTCGTAACGTCTCTTATCCTTTGTCCATATATGCAGACAGCATCACTTGGATAAATACCATTTAAACTTCACTACCTCTCTTATCATCTATACCATTTAAACTTCGCTACCTCTCTTATTATCATCCCTCTTGACACTTCCAATCCAGTCGTCATATCATCACTTGAATAAATACCGTACAATTAATTCATCCATCTTTACCTAAAAACACCATCACTTCAATAACAATTATACTACACATCATCCATCTATCGAACTCCACAACCATCCATCATTTTCCAGGCCACATTAACTTCAACAATTAGATACACATACTGACACCATCACTTCAATAATACCATCTAAACTTCTTTACCTCTCCTCATTTCCATCCCTCATCTAAACTTCGCTACCTCTCTTATCATCCATCTATCGAACTCCACAATTCATCCATTTTGTACTTACAAACACTTGAATAGATACCATACAATTACAATACACTTAAGAACACCTTATCACCTCGTTACCCCTCTTATCATTCATTCATATATGCAGGCAACATCATTTGCATAAATACCATCTAAACTATGCTACCTCTCTTATCATCAATACCATTTAAGCTTCGCTACCTCTCTTATCATCCATCCCTCATCATCACCTTCCATTCTTAACACTATAAATCCAGTCGTCATATCATCACTTGAATGAATACCATACAACTAATCCATCCATCTTTAACCTAAAGACACCATCACTTCAATTACAATTATACTATACATACAGGTACCATTGCTTGGATAAGTACATACATACATACAGACACCACCATAAACTACACTTCCACTCTTGTCACCCATCCATAGGCAAACTATGTTACTTGCTACTGTTACTTAACTTTTTACTTCTCGTAATTATTCCTTCCATTTTTCCCTTTTTGTCCCATAGGTCCTTCAAACTCAAGCTTCTCCCTTTGATCGCAGCACTTCTTACTTCTGTTTCCTCTCTCGAACCATTATTCTCACTCCGATTCTGTCCACTTGTCTTCCCCTGTGATTCTTTTTCTTCCCTCGCGCAGACCTCCGACACTAGTTAGTCCATTAAATTCCTGACTACTTCCATCCTCCTTGCATTTACTTTTTCTTCAGCTCTTTTCATGATGTCTTCCCAGGAACCCCATCTACTCAGTGTTCCTTCCTTTACAGTATGTACATCAGCCCTGGTAGTATCTTCTTGCCTCGAACTGTCAGCCCTGCATTTTTCTTTTTGTCTCACATCATTCCTGGTAGTTTCTTCATGCCTCAATCTCTCAGCCCTGCTTATTTCTTCTTGCCTCAAACTCTTTTGCCTCGAACTCTCATCCCTGCTAGTTTCTTCTTGCCTCAAACTCTCATCCATTAATTTCAGTTTCGATATTGTCCACTTTCGGGTCCAATTCCTGTCGCTCACCACAAGTATCTGACCACTAATATACGCTTTCAATCCCTGAATTTTTGCTTTCACAAAATGTTTCTTAAGAATTTTAAAATTTTTACTCTCTTCTCTTCCGACATCTCTCTTAATTCTAATGTTCTCACACTGTAGATTACCAGCGTTCCTTATCAATATATCTGCCATCAATGAAGATATCAGCGACACTTTTATGGGCCTGTGCCCTCCCACCTTGCCAACTCTCTCCACATTGTCTATATCTACCTCACTGAAATTTATTTTCATTTTTTTTTTTTGTATAACATCTACCACTTTGTAAATAATGTCTACCTTAGATTCTGCCTTTTCTTCCTCCACCCCATAAATAAATATGGATTTCTTCTTACGCTCCTGTCTGCAGACTTCACTTTCTTTCTTCAAGTTTACCATCTCTTCTTCCATATTTTTTATTTTCTCTCTTAGTGACACCAGTTCTTTCTCACTGCCTTCTATCATCGCCTTCGTATTTTTCATATAATCCTGGATCCACTGTCTCGTCTTTTCTTGCTCCTGGACTTGTTCTTGAAGCATCTTCTTTAATTGTTCAAACGGACATACCTCCTGTATTACTTCTTTTACTACTTTCCTCATAGCCTCTTCGTCTATCCAATTCATCGTATCTATCTCCTTGCCGACCGCTTGACCTTACCACTTCCTCACTCCTAATCCACTCCACTCAGCAGGCGCACGCCACACAATACGTCCGTCCTCCTCACTGGCTTAAGCTAGACTCCGCTACCCTTATATTTGCACTTATTCCAACCATTTTGTGTGTTAGATATTCTATATGCCTTATTGTATTAACTGAGCATGTATTATTGGTTGTTTTTGAGAAAATTGAAGGATTCGTAATCGTATACAAAATATTGGCATTGTAGAAAAGTTACTTTTATATTTATAATCAGCACCATCGATTTAAGCAATACACACTAGAAAATTAAATAAACAATATATTTGCCACACTGTGTTGCGTAGTGACCAGGGATGTTACTAAATATTATCAAATATTATTCCATTGTAAATTTGTTAGTCATGAGATCTATATGGAAAGCCCGAATGGAGACTGCAACCAAGTATGACCAATCCTGAAGTTTCTTCCTTCCATCTGAACAACCACATGGCTAACATAGATCTCAGATTAAATTTTGATAACGTCCTTTTACCACACAACCAATATCCCAAGTACCTGGGTGTTACATTGTACAAAACTTTATCCTACAAACAACATTTGCTGAAGTCTTTCGCAAAGCTGAGCTCACCTAACCACAACATCCACAAACTATGCGGAACAACATGGCGCTCTAATGCCTCAACTCTTCGCTGTTCGGCTACTGGTCCCGTTCTATCGGCAGTTGAATACTGCACCCCGTGTGGTTAAATAGCCTTCACATCAGGAAGATTGATGTTGAAATCAATAAAACAATGCGATTGATCTCCAATACCAGTCAATGCACAGCTACTCAATGGCTTCCAGTTCTGAGCCACATCCCTCCACCTTACCTCCGCAGGTCAAAGAGTACATCAAGATACTGCAAAATCAGCATCTTCCTATTCGTGCTGACATATCTGACGCTTGTCTACCAGACTTCGTTCAAGGCAACTCCTTAAAAATACAGCTGCGAGACTAATGAGTGAGAACTTTGATATGGTGCGACATTCTGCCCAAGACTGAAATACTTTCGCTCCTCAGGATTTTCAAAACATGCTATCAGTCACCTCTGAAAGTTCCTGGATTTGACCTACCTCGAAAGATACGGTCAAAACTAAACCGGAACAAGACCAGCTATGGGGTTTATGTGGACTCTCTGTTTAAGTGGAACAAGTTACCTTCCCCAAAATGCGACTCTGGAGCCGATAGACAAACAGTAAATCACACCATTCAAGATTATTACCATAAGGGCATACGGAAAAGACATCAAGGATTTCACCTCTATGATTTCTGCATCAGTACACTACATTTGTTTTCGGGCTCCATATTTAAGAATACATTGAACAATTATTTACCTAAGGAAGTATTGTACTCCTAAGGTGATTTTGACTGATTTCATAAATATCATGTATGCAATTGCATATTATATAAATTTGAAAACATGATGTATATGCGTAATTATTTTAGTGACTACCGAATTCTAAATTCAATACAGGTAATGGAATATATGTTTAGTCCTCAGTCCGAAGGCTGGTTGGATCCTCAGCAATTCTACTATCAGCTGTCATAGATGGCCCAGGCATAACTGAAGAGGCGTACTAGGGAAGTAAGGAGTGATGTAGTTTCCCGTTGCTTTCCTCACCGAGCTAGAAATAATATTACATATCATTCTACCAAGCCCTCTGAAATGCATGCACCAACCGACCCCATGAGCAACATTTTCACACCATTCATAACAGGTCCTGGCTGCATCGCTCATACCTCAGTCACTTTCATATTGTCAAAGCCAAGGATAAGACTGAGATAGATCAATGAAAGCAGCAAAAATGCTCTTGCCCATATCAGAAGACATAATGCACTGTAAACACTAGGTCTCGCCAGCAAAGGCGTACGTAATGAAAACACAGCACATTTTGAATTTTGAACTGAACAGTGCTGTATTGCTTGAATAAATTAGTAGTCTTGTACTCTTTTGGTGAACTTCGACGTATCATAAATTTCATGTTCGTAGCTTTATGTTATGTACATTTCAAAACTATCAGGTAGGCCTAAGTGGTTTTAGATCATGAGAGTTGAGCTTGTGATGTACACTCAACCATACAAACGTTTGGCCACTAGCTGAAATCGAAAAATCTACCACATTAAGGACCCACCAATGAGGGTCAGCATGTACATATTGGCAATGAAACGGAATCATATATAATATATAGCTAGTAGACATCACTGAGATCAGATTTCTAGGTCGATGCATAACACATAAACAAAAAAGAGCGCAATAATTTTTTTTCTAGAAGGTAAAGGAGCAACTACAGTATATTTTCGGTACTCCCGTTAAGTGAAGGTTATGCGACATCTTCCGATAGTGGGAAGTGGTACCTTAGTTTGTAGAAGTGCTGTAATGGGTGATAGGATATAAATTGCAGTCGTTTGAATCCAGACAGTGCTCGCTACTCTTCGTTTTTGCTAGCAAGAACAATTTGTAAGCACAATTTTAAGGTGGAACAGTTATAAATCCTTTTTTTCCCCTATATTTCAGTCCGTACTATAGTATTTCATCCATTAATAGCTTAGATAAGGAGACAAGCATAGAGAGAAGATGTATCATTCATTTTTCTTTTTGTTATTATCTACTTGCACGTAAATACCCATATTATTCTATGGTTTATTGCCCGAAACATGTTAATTCGTTGTTACCTTATGCATTACAAAAATAGCCTCGCCTTTGATTCCTACAATTGAAGGCAATAGTCAGAAAACAAGGATTGTTGTATTGTAGTCGAAGTATATCGATTTATGGGCTGTCTGACCAGTGGGTGATAGCTCAACCTCAATGGATCGATAGTGTCAGATACCATAGTTGTAAGTTGAGGTTCGAATACCATTCTCTACCATTTTTGTGTGTTCAGAGTTATGATTATATTTGGCATTACTAGTCATCGCACGATGCCGTGGAGGAGCAGGCTAACTGACCCCTTATGGAACTAAAATGTCTCACCACATTGAATTAACGACTGATAATAACAATTGTACGGCAGCCAGAAGGTATTTCCACGTGGAATCTGAACCACCCCGCGGGCTCATCTACGAAGTAACTCGTATAACTTTTCTGCTTCGAATATCGCTTGAAGTCTGCGAGGAACGGAACCCATGAGACGAGCAACCGGCAACCACCTCCCAAACATCTAGGGCTAGATCCCAAATGTCATCTAGGGATATTGGGGGAGGGTCAGACTGCTTCTCCCTCATGACGCATTTTGTCTCAGACCTCAAGTTTACGAGCTACTCACCCTGTATAGGGAAAAAGAAAGGAACTACTATGTATTAGGTGCGTGGACTGAAAACTCAGCGAATATACGCTTTATGAAAATATTCATCTATATGTGCAAATACACCAGGAGTAGGTGAATTAGCCATCGCTGACGAGTTACTAAATAACTTAAAAACATTAGTAGGAGAAGTTAATTAGATACCACTCTGATGGATCTCTACGGACTGATTTTACACCTTGTAGAAAATCACAACAAACATGACAATCGCCAGTTATATGATGGTTATATTGACGACCAAATAATATTTCTATGTCAGTGAATTCGCCGATACCGAGCGAGTGGCTACGCGGCTTGAGTCACGTAGCTGAGGGTTTGCCTCGGGAGAAAGTGGATACGAACTCAACTGTCAGCAATTCTGAAGATGGTTTACACGGTATCACAATTTTTCACTAGACCTTAATTAAGGCCACTGTCTCATCCTTCCCAGTCCTCTCCGCTTCTTATCCCTTCGTCGCCGTAAGACCTCTCTGAGTCGGTGTGGTGTAAAACAAATAGGTAAAGAAATCGCCGATGATGGACTTAGAAATGAATAACTTTTTGAATAGCTTCGTTATCTGCTCTCGTGTAATCACACTTGATAGATTTCAAGATGTACATTATAGGCCCAACGTTTTTATATACACTGTTTAGATGAAACGAATACATCCGGAGATATTTGGAAGTTAGTAAAAATGTAATAATTGTCCGACTCCTCGACTGAATGGTCAGCATCGAGGCCTTCGGTTCAGAGGGTTCCGGATTTGATTCCTGACAGGGTCGGGGACTTTAATAACGACTGATTAATTCTTCTGACACAGGGACTAGGTAGTTCAGTTTGTCTATTTGTCCAAGAATTCATCATAGGACAACACACAATACTACCATCCAATACAGAAATAAGCAATAGTGATTCGATCCCTCTACATGTGGTTGGCGTCAGATAGGGCATCCGGCCTTAAGACAAGGCCAAATTCACATGTACGACAATTTTTCCACCCAGCAACCCACAGATGTAGGAGGAGAAGGAGGAAAACCGAGTAGAAAAGTAACAAATAGTAACTTCGAATACCTCCATTGTTATTCTTCGAACGACAATGACGTATAAGATCTAAAATATTAAAAATTATGTTTGATTCTGTACAGCTTCTAGACACAACTAATATTAAATTTGAAATTTTGTCTTTTGACTCCCGCAATATTGTTGTGCCATTGTACACTAGTCAAATAATATATAGCCTGGTGCGCAATCCGACTTCTGCGTGAATTACAATGCCGAGTTTCGAGAAATTCTTTTAAGCCATATTAGTGTGACAAAGAAATAAGGGCCTATGTTAAACGTAAAACTGAACCTAAGTATAACATTTTTTGCTAATGGCTTTACGTCGCACCGACATAGATAGGTCTTATGTCCGACTCGTTGGCTGAACGGTCAGCGTACTGGCCTTCAGTTCAGAGGATTCCGGGTTCGATTCCCGGCTGGGTCGTGGATTTTAACCTTAATTGGCTAATTCCAATGACACAGGGGCTGGGTGTATGTGTTGTCTTCATCATCATTTCATCCTCATCACGACGCGCAGGTCGCCTACAGGTGTCAAGTAGAAACACCTGCACCTGGCGAGCCGAACCCATCCTGGGATATCCCGGCACTAAAAGCCATACGACATTTCATTTCAGATAGGTCTTATGGCGGCGATGGGATAGGAGAGGCGTAGGATTTGAAAGGAGGCGGCCGTGGCCTTAATTAAGGTACAGCCCCAGCATTTGCCTGGTGTGAAAATGGGAAACCACGGAAAAGCATCTTCAGGGCTGCCGACAGTGGGATTCGAACCCACTATCTCTCGGATGCAAGCTCACAGCCGCGCGCCTCTAACCGCATGGCCAAATCGCCCGCTAGTATAACTTTTATACACTTCATCGAAGATAATCACGTTTAATTAAAATTAAATAGAAACATGGGTCAAAAATGTTAACTTATTGGAAATTTCATAATTATACATAGGCCTATAAGTACACATTACAGGAATCGATACAGAAGATCTGCGATCCCATAGATAAATTGTAACATTCGTTTTTTCCCTATATATGGTAATACAAGCCGCCACTACACTCCCAATTGATACTTAAGATCAGACTCATTAAAATGTAGAGAGGCAAGCTCATCTGTACATGCACTGCCTGCGAGGTGTTTCTCTATCGCAAGCTTCCTAATTGTAGCCTAGCACGTTTCCTTGTAGTGAGAGCAGTTCATTACAGCTAGAACCTCTCCCCTGCAGTAGAATGAAAGAAAAAAAGGAAGCACGTGTGCTATAGAACAAATTCCATACTGATCAGGCTTTTCGCTCTCACTCCCATTGTTCAGCGCCTATATTAAATCGCCGGACGGCTATATCCTCATTCTTGTTTACGGCATCAAAAGAGCAGCTCAATAATTTCTCCCAAAAGCAGCACAGAAAGACATTTCTCTCAATAGAGTACAAAATATAGAAAGAAAGAAAATTCGAATCATTTTCGTATCTCTATCCGCAAGTGCGCCTAGCGACGAAAGAAAATGAAATGTATGTTCATATGTATAAAATAATATTCAGTTCTTCTTACAGCAGTGAATAGAAAAGTGATGGTTAAAATTATCCTGAATATTATAAAACAATTTAATATTAATTCCACCAACATATTTTCTAACCATAACAAGAGTAGTCACAGATCATACAACAGTAAATACTGAGGAGTGTTTATCATCCGAAATCTGCAAACTATTCTCAGTTGAGAAAATGCTGGTTTTCAGCCTTCAGTACTTCAAACAAAAACTACCATGTAATGTTATATGACGGTTAATTTTGTGTTATTCTGTTAAGAACGAAGCCATACTTTATAGTGTCGACTTCGTTAAATGTACCTTTAAAGGTTTACAGTCTGGCAAATACACGAGTTCATAATATAATACTACAATATACTGTACTCTTGCCGGATGAGCCATCTCAACATGATTTCATATGATTTTGAATTACAGCTACAATGGTTGTAGTTTCTAATGACTGAGTGCTTCGAAACAAACCCAAGTTTCTTGTTGTATATTTATCCTGTGCTGAGAAAGAGTTGCATTAGGAAAATGGTAAGAACTTTTTTGGGCTGGTTGAAACAATTGTAACCTCAGTATTGCACTACAAATATAATTATTTCGTTATAACATACAAAAATATCATTACCATTAGACAAGTATTTTTCCTTGCATATATTCCTAAGTGAGCGATTTCTAGAGAAGAAACCTAAAACCAGGACAATACTTGCTACAATCACAAATAAAAAGTATTTAATGAATTTTAAAAAAATGTGCCGTATTGAACCCATAATTCTACGATGAGAAAGTTATTTTTTATTTTCATCAATATTTATTTCTAATAACAAGCTACTTCTAGTTTTGAGAGCAGCCATGTTGCATTTCAAGAGCCTCGCTGTCGCGTGGGGACGAACTCACCCGTGGCAAGCCGAGCCGCTAGCTCGTGAAATACCGTGACACCTCGGAGGACTTCGAGTACTCAACAAATCTCCAAATTCATGGAATTCTTCGTAACGAGAGATTTTGGCAACACAGTAAATACAGAAATAAATAATCTAAATTATTCTTAAACCTTACGTGAAGACAGAACCCCCAGGGTAAATATAAATGCAGTTAGCCTAGGTACAAATCTGCGCCCGATCAGTGGACTAGCTCCACGTGCCAAGGTCAATGGATGAAGAAAACCCGCGAAACGCCCGGGCAGAAATAATTTCACCTGTTGCGAGTGTGGTAAAATTATGAGATTAACATCGAAATAAATCGCAAGTCTGTCCGGAATTATGGAACATGTTTCATGAAAATCGGTCTATTGGACGCGAAATTAGCATATTGCATAATCAAGCTTCATGGTGTTAGTGGCGTCACCCCATAAGAGTATAAAAGAAACCCCCGCTGTATATTTCTCAGTGTCCGTCTGGTTACCGGAGCGGCGAAGCCCTCGACTCTCGTCATAAAGAAAGTGCGAAAAGTCGATCTCCAATATAACTTAGTACATGTTTGTGGCTATGGTTAACATATAATATTTCATGGAAGATGATAGAAATATTTTTTTGGAGCTGCCGCTAATGAAACTTTGAAGGTCTAAAAGTAATTGAATTTCTCTCGGTACTCTGCGTGTGTTTGTTGTAGAAGAGTTTGATGTTAGCCATCGCGTGTGGTGTCTTATCTGTTTGACACACCTGGCCGCACGAGAAGTAGACTCCTGGGAAAGTTGTGTCAGTCGCCATTTGAAGGGCGCGTTCATCACAAGGGTGACCGTGTCGAAAGTGTGTTATAGAATATTGTGTAAGTTAAGTTGTACATATTTTGAGAAGAGGATGATAAAGTTAGCCATGGCAGGCTAAATACCCGAGGTTTGCTGGTTGAATGCAGCCAGAATCCAGGACGATGGCGGCTATCACAGGTCTGTACTTTTAATAAATGTTGTAGTTAGAATGCTGTTTGTCCCAACCAAATTTCAAAGCGTGTGTCGGGTTGGTAATTTGTAATGATGATGCGAATGTATTATATTTCTGGTCAGCGTGTGAAAATCTCTAGTGCTGTAAAATTCATATCAAGAAACTATAAAATGCGACGTTTAAATATTGTGTTAATATTCTTTGAGAAATTGTCCGAATTGAGGAAAATTAGGAAAGTGATAATGGTAACGTAGTCGTGGCGAATGTCTTAATTTCGAATATCGTTTGAATTCAGAAACGTTTTGTCGAAATAACCATAATAATAATAATAATAACAATAATAATAATAATAATAATAATAATAATAATAATAATAATAATAATAATAATAATAATAATAATGTCTACCGCGGGATAAAATCTTCCTATGTGAAAAGTGGATTTAACAAGCATGTTCTGCGAGGTTTGCGTGTGTTTAGTAATTTCCAGTGAAATCCGATAAAGTTGTGTTTATTCATGGGAAGTAAAATTTTGTGACATCGTGTATGTCGATGATAGGAAAATTCACGGTGTGTTGTTGTATTCTCGAAGTCCGAAAGTTGTAGTAACAAAAAATGAAAAAATATATTTCTTTTAAAAAAGTAGTTGTTTTTCACGAGAAGATTGAAGTTGGAAAGGTCTTGAAATATAAGAAAAATTATATATTTGGAGACAAGAGTTGTATGTTGAAGGCAGAAAAAGCCTATATATATATATATATATTTCATGTAGTACCGCCATGAGAAGGCGATGAGAAAGAAATTTTGAGACAGGCTATAGTTGTCAAGAGTGAAGAATTTTCAGACAGGCTGTATTGTGGCAGGCTGTAGTGTATTCCGCTAACAATCCGAAAATTGAGACGACTACTGTGTGATGCACAGTAGATTTCAAGTAAGGTCCCAAGTGAAAAACGATTCTAGTAAAGATTAAAAATCTTGGTAGTAAAAGTCAAGCGACCAGTTACGTAAAGTCAGTATGAATATTAGGATAATGTGACCTCAAGGATAAAAGAGCATTTGGAATACACGGGTGGTGTTGTTTGACCGTGTAAATTTATTGAATTTCGTTTCACTGGATAGTCATGGATATAAATATTTGGAAATGACGATAGGCGATTTGAGGGTTTCCAATGCGGTGGTGATGATTATTATTTTTGGACAACATCCACTAAATGTTAGACGTGTGTTGGGAACTATTATTCTTCCCTAAAACTTCATTGCGCATGCTGAGGTCGTGTTTGAGTTGGGGGATTACTCGCCACACAATATTTATTTTCGAGTTCACGTTTTGTAACGAGATAGGGACTTACTGCATTTTCCGATTTGCGTTCGTTTAATGGTAAGAGACGTTGTTCCGTTGTGTGTTATTAGTCTGACCAGGTTTACAACTGAAATGTCAGGGTTTGTTTGAAATTGCTAGTTCGCCTGATATGCCAGGGGAAGCGTATACGACCCAATGTCTGCCCGACAATAGAATTAGGACGTCACATGTTATCCTAGGAGTATACTGCTGATGAGACCTCCTAGTTCACGCTCGACGATAGAATTAGGAAGGTATTGTGTACATAGAGATTAGTGTTAGGGTGTACAGACTTTAAGTAAGCCCGACGATAGGTCTGGGATGTCAGCTGTACATACTCAAGCCTCAGATTAGATGTTTTGCGTAGTGCCATGACCGAATGTAGTGCCTGTAGTGATATACGAAATGAAGAGAGTTAGCTTGGTAATAATGAGGCCAAACTTGCGCGCAACCCTCAACAGCTGGAAGGTGTTGACCTGAGATTACGGACCCCTGACGGCGTGCATAATAAGGGTTGTCCAGCATTGGATATCGAGCTGATGGTGATTGAATATTTCACTACAGTTCTCCATGTGTGTTGAGTTCAAATAGCTTCAATATTTTATTTTATTTTACGGAACTAATTGTTTGTCTTTCTGATGTCCATTTTTGCTTTGGCAGTGTGCATATTGATACTCAATGTATTAGTGTGAGACTTGAGTTGCGAATGCGGTTTCGATTCGTCAGCCAGTAATATTATTTTTATTTTCAATTTTGTCGTTCTTGCATTTTATACGTATTTTGAGTTCGATCAAGTGATGACTTTGTAGGTAGTGTGATGGGACAAACAATAAGTAGATGGATCTGTGATGGTAGTCATTGTTAAGAAGGAAAGAATTCTTTAAGTTTGTTGTATTTTTCAATGTGGACTGGTAATCTTATTAAGCGTAACGTAACCATTTCTAACCTGAAAGTCGGTTTGATAATAATATTTTTCAAGTGATTTACCACTTTTCAATTAACTTCAGTGTTTGGCATTTCTTCTAAACGCGTGATGAATAAGTGTTTCCTGCGTTTTACAGTTTTGTTCCTTCAGAACGACGTAACGTAAGATCCTCGCGGATCGTGGTGTTGTTGGTTCCTTCTGAACAGCTGTTTGGGTGATGCACGTTTAGCATCGGGATTATTTTATCACTTAAGGGTGTCATGAATGACAAATGCATGGTGGAATTTTACTTCAATTGTGAATGCTGCTGTTAACTCGTAGTGAATACCATGCTTTCCAATAACATTTTGCAACCTATCCAAAGCAATTGATAGTCAGTTTGGTTCGATTAAGGGTCCATTCGGCGGGTGTTCCGTATCCGAAAGGGTATTCGACTGGTGGATAACCTTAATTGAGAGAAAATCAGGCATTCTACTTGTTGAAGGTCAGATTTTCCACGGATCGTGTGGATTAATTCTCAGTTATTGTTTGGATTAATGGGTGCCCGATTTTCAGGTTTTTCTTTTTTCAGTTTTTCAGTTTCGCTGTCCACTAATTTATTACTTTCCCCGAAGCAACTCTTCGATATTGTGAGAAATAAATCAACGCTATGCAATGTGACTGCGTTTGAAACATTCAAAAATAAATAATTTATAATTTTTTTCTTTCAAGGATATATAAAAATAATAATGTTTTTTGTGCCGTTTCGAATTTAATAAAACTTAGTAAGCACATATTTGCTCCTCATTTCAAGTAGTTAGGCTCTCTTCTGAACCCCATCGTTTGGTTAAGATCGTGACCGAATTTCTTCCCGCAACGACCCAAAATTTAAGAGTTCAATATTGCTCTACTGTACCAGCTGTGGCCGACCAACGATGGAACGGTAAGTCAAGGGTTCAATATATACACTAATGCAGAATTATACAAGGAAAATATTGGTATGACACACTTCGCAATATTTCTTTCCTTTCATTTTTTTGCACAGAATAAGATATTTTATAATCCTTTTCTTCCCATTATTCCGTAAATAATGGCTACGCAGTGCAAGTGTAGGAACTGTGGGTGTGGCCAGGCATTAAGGAGTATGAGGGAGTAGTTGGAGAGTTTGAGGGAAATAATTAGGATTCTCTCAGAGGACAGGAAGGAAGGTATGTCTCCCTCAAATAATGTACAGGATAAGGTAGGCGTAAAGGAGTGATGGGGAGGAAATGGGGCAATTGTAGAAGACAGGCAGTCTAATGTTTTAAGGGGAAGGAGATTGCAGGCTAAGGGATCTGTTCAGGATCAGAATTCACGACAGGTGTCTCTGAGAAATCGGTACGAGACACTGCAGGTAGAACAACCGAGGGAAGATGAGGAACAGGTAACTGTTCCTGAGATGTGTGGAGGTAGGATAAAGGGAAAAGGTAGGAAAGGGAAATGTAGTGTAGTGGAAAGGAAAAGACAGGTGAAACAGGGTCATGGGAGGGGAAAAAAGTAGGAGGATGTAGCTTCTGCAGCAGTGTGAGAAGATAGGGCTGAGTAGGAGGGGAGGGGATCAAATGAGGTGGGTAGGGTTGAGGCTCTGGTCATGGGGGATTCCATCGTTAGACGTGTGGGAAAAGTGTGTGGAGGAAAGGGAACCAGGGTAGAGTGTTATCCAGGAATTAAGTTGAGGCAGATGTTGAGGAAGGTAGAAGAGAAGGAAGAGGGAAGGGAGAAGGTGGTAGTGTTTCATGTTGATACTAACAACGTAAGGCAAGCAGGTATAAGTACCAACATAGTTGGGGATGTGTGGGATCTGGTAAATGCAGCACGGATGTAGTTTAAGGAAGCGGAGATTGTTATCAGTGGAATACTGTGTAGGAGGAATACTGACTGGAAAGTGATTGGGGATTTAAATGAGACTATGGAGTGGGTATGTGGGAAACTGGGAGTGAGATTTCTAGATCCTAATGGGTGGGTAGGAGACATGGATCTGCGCTCAGATGACCTTCACCTAAACCGCAGTGGTACATATAAGTTAGGAACCTTGTTTAGAAGGGTTATAGGCAGGTACATTCAGGGAAACGGGGTGGCCTAGGGAGCGGTGTTAAGCAAACAGGGAACTGGAAATGAAGTAGGGATGACATAAAAATATTAGTGCTCAACTGTAGAAGCGTTGTAAACAAAGGAATCGAATTAAATAATTTAATAGATATATACTTA
Organism: Anabrus simplex; assembly: GCF_040414725.1. Lineage (NCBI taxonomy): Eukaryota > Metazoa > Arthropoda > Insecta > Orthoptera > Tettigoniidae > Anabrus > Anabrus simplex. The sequence continues at coordinate 266,901,768 of NC_090266.1, read as the reverse complement.
CCATATATTGTAACAGGAGTTGAATCATGGCTGAGAAATGATATAATAGATGCAGAAATATTCTCACGGAACTGGAGTTTGTATCGTAGAGATAGGATAGGAATGGTAGGAGGGGGAGTATTCATTCTGCTGAGAGAAGAATTTGTAAGCTACGAAAAAGTTAAGGGTGAAAAACATGAAATTCTGGGAGTAAAGGCTCATCTCTAGAGATAATAGGCAACTTGTTGTCTTTGGAGTGTACAGACCGGGAAAGGGTAGCGCTGATGCTGATTCAGAATTATTTGATAAGATAATCAGCTATGTTGGAATTGATACGGAAAAGAATGTGATAGTAGCAGGTGTTTTCAATTTACCAAATGTCAATTGGGAAGGTAATGCAAACGACAGGAAGAAGGAACAATAAATGTCAAATAAGTTAATATGGGAAGGGCACCTGATTCAGAAAGTGAATGAACCATAGAAGAATATTTTGGATGTGGTGCTGATAAAACCAGATGAGCTCTATAGAGAAACCGAAGTAATAGATGGTATTAGTGATCACAAATACATGTGAAAGAAAGGAAGGTATTAAAATTAGGACTAGTAGGCAGTACCATATGGCTGACAAAACAGGCATGAGGGAGTTTTTAAAAAGTAACTACAATCGCTGGAAAATGGTAAATAAAAATGTAAACATACTCTGCGATGGGTTTAAAGCAATTGTTGAGGAATGTGAAAATAGGTTTGTACCTTTAAAGTTGGTAAGGAATGGTAAAGATCCACTATATTATAAGAGAGAAATAAAGAGATTAAAATGAGGTGCAGGTTGGAACGAAATAGAGTTAGAAATGGTTGTGGAAGTAAGTAGAAATTGAAGGAATTTACAAGGAAATTGAATCTAGCAAGAAGTCAGCTAGGGATAACATGATGGCAAGCATTATTGATGGTCATACAAATTTTAGTGGAAAATGGAATGGTATGTATAGGTACTTAAGGCAGAAACAGGTTCAAAGAAGGACATTCCAGGAATCATTAATGAACAAGGGGAGTGTGTATGCGAAGGTCTTCAAAAGGCAGAAGTATTCAGTCAGCAGTATGTAAAGATTGTTGGTTACAAGGATAATGTCCAGACAGGGGAGATGAGTAATACTAAAGAAGTATAAAAATATACCTATGATGATAATGACATTTACAGTAAGATACAAAAGTTGAAAACTAGAAAAGCAGCTGGAATTTATAAGATTTCTGAGTATATATTAAAGGCAATGGGTTGGGATATAGTACCATATCTGAAATACATTTGTGATTATTGTTTGGTTGAAGGAGCTATACCAAATGAATGGAGAGTTGCTATAGTAGCCCCTGTGTATAAAGGAAATGGTGAAAGACATAAAGCTGAAAATTACAGAACAGTCAGTTTGACATGCATTGCATGTAAGCTTTGGGAAAGCATTCTTTCTGATCATATTAGATATGTTTGCAAAATTAATAACTGGTTTGACAGAAGGCAGTTTGGGTTTAGGAAAGGTTATTCCACTGAAGCTCAGCTTGTAGGATTTCAGCAACATATAGCAGATATCCTGGATTCAGGAGGCCAAATGGACTGTATAGCGATTGACCTGTCTAAGGCATTTGATAGGGTAGATCATGGAAGACTACTGGCAAAAATGAGTACTATTGGACTAGAAAAATGAGTGACTGAATGGGTGGCTATATTTCTAGAAAACAGAACTCAGGGAATTAGAGTAGGCGAAGCTTTGTGTGACCCTGAAATAATTAAGAGGGGAATTCCTCAAGGCAGAATCATTGGGCCTTTATGTTTTCTTATATGTATCACCTAGCTAGATAACCGTGCTTCGCTACGGTATTATACTGAAATTTATAATTGAATGCTTATTGTTTTTACATAATCCGCCGAAATTCGTGATATGATTGGTTTTTTGAGAGAAACCGCCAAAATTCGCGGTCTGACTCTTTTTCTAATAGATTACGGCAAGTTTCCACCCATTTTTCAATCTTTCTTTCCAGCAATCGATTTCATACTTCCCGGACTAGGTCCAGGTATTCCACCCGGTCAGTTGGGTCCCTAAATCTTTGCAATTTTTCTATAAGCATTTTTAATATGGATCAAATCCTTCAGGAGATCCGGCGTGGTGTCGTCTTGGGTGCCTTGGCGGTACTGAACCCCCGGCCGGACTCCATTCTTAGTCATTACCCGTCCGGGACCCGTTTCCAGCGCGGTCCGCACATTTGACGACGGCCTGGAGCATTATTATTATTATTATTATTATTATTATTATTATTATTATTATTATTATTATTATTATTATTATTATTATTATTATTGTTATTATTATTATTATTATTATTATTATTATTATTATTATTATTATTATTATTATTATTATTATTATAGATGTTTGAGACCCCATAGCAAGATGCAAGACCGCTACTTGGCGGTAAATTATACCTGCTGCCATTGTCATTATTGACAATGTGACCAGCACCATTGTCGCGCGTAGGCAAGTGTGCGGGATTTCTGGCGATACGAATAACATACTTCCGTGCATTATTGACCTTATTATAGAGGTGAACATTTGGACGGACAATCCCATTCCTATCATTTATTTCAAAGGTGTTTAAATTTTGATTTATATGCTAGGAGAATCTATAGTAATCTAAGAATGTTCTCCGAAGAAAAAGATGGCTCTTGAAAACGAACCCAGGAAAGATTATAAATGATCGTTTTATGATCAGAATAAATACATAAAAAATCTACAGCCTGTTTCCAGTCATTCGACAGGGTCAGGAATGGAATGAATAAAGCCCCATCTAGCGGCGACAATAGGAATTGTGCCGGCTGCCGAAGCCTGTCGCACTCCTCTGGGGAAATGGATAATGAATGACAAATGAAATAAAATGATATTGGACACTGTTGCTGCAATGAATGATAACAGGGAAAACGGGAGTATCCGGAGAAAAACCTGTTCCGCCACCGTTTTGCCCAGCACGTATGTCACATGGAGTGACCGGGATTTGAACCACGGAACCCAGCTGTGAGAGGCCGGTGAGCTGCCGCTGAGCAACGGAGGCTCCTTATAAGTACATTATGAACAGCAAAATCAATTGGTCTCACCTCTTTTTACACTCCACCGCCGTTAAGTTTATTTACCCCCCGCCCCCCCAAAAAATTAAAAGAAGGCTTCTTTCTTTATGTTTAAAGGAGATTCCAAACACCAATGTTCACGTCTATTACCTTCAGTTTTTAGATATAAGTATTCCCATAAAAATAATTATTTTTTCACTTCCATTCACACTCCTCCCCCTCCCCCCTAAGTGAATTTTCCGGCAAAAATACTTGTTTCTTTAATAGTAAAGGATCTTCTAAATACCAATTATCACCACTCTAACTTCTTCAGTTTTTGATTTATGTGTCCTCATGCAAGGACTTCTACTCCTTTTCACTCCCGCCCCCCAAGATTATTTCCCCCCAAAACTCGTTTTCTATGTTTTTAAAGGAGATCCATTTTACGCGTCTGTAACAACTTTTAGTTTTTATTAGATGTAAGTATTCTCATCCAATTAAGTCAATGAATTTTTCAATTGTTTCACCTCCTCATTGGATTTGTCCGACTCGCTGGCTGAACGGTCAGCGTATTGGCCTTCGGTTCAGAGGGTTCTGGGTTCGATTCCCGGCCGGGTCGGGGATTTTAACCTTAATTGGTTAATTCCAATGGCACGGGGGCTGGGTGTATGTGTTGTCTTCATCATCATTTCATCCTCATCACGACGCGCAGGTCGCCTAAAGGCGTCAAATCAAAAGACCTGCACCTGGCGAGCCGAACATGTCCTCGGACACTCCCGGCACTAAAAGCCATACGCCATTTCATTTTTTTCATTGGATTTTTTGAGAATACGTGTTTCTTTACTTTTAAAGCAGAATCCAAATATCAAATTTCACGTCTATAATATCTTCATTTTTGAGATATCAGCAGCCTAATTAATAATAATAATAATCATCGTATAGCCTAAGCTACTGTGTGCAGACATTTCAATTTGACGCCATCTGGCTGTCTGCTCGTCAATTTCGAGGTTCCGTTTTACTCTAGGCCGAATAGATGGCAGACCAAGTAAACCGAAACTCTCTTGGGCGTCTATGGCTGAGATTTAATGAACTTTGTCGGGTAATCACCAAATGTGTCACCAGTGATCTTTTACATGCCGACATCGTACGGTATGGATTGTCGAATGGACTTTTTCTCCGCCCTTCAAAAATCCGACTACCTCTGCCGGGTTTGAACCCGCTATCTTGGGATTCGGAGGCTGGCACTCTACCACTGATGCACAGAGGCAGCTAGCAGCCTAATTAAAAGGATTGAACACCATTTTCAGTCACTTTTACCCCGCGCCCTCCGCTTCCACCCAAGTGGTATTTCCGAAAACTAAAAATACACGTTTCTTGATTATTAATAGAGGAAAAAATACCATTTTTCACTTCTGTAACATGTTAAGTTTTTGAGATATACTGTAGAAATTCTCATCTTAAAATTTCACCCCCTTTTTAGTTCCCCTTATGTGGAGTTTCCAAAAACGATTCACTTATGTGTCTTTACATTTAAAGGAGATTCCAAATATCACTTTTTACATCTCTAACATTTTACGTTTCTCAGGTATTTTGTAGATATAGTGTTTCAAAAAGTTCACCCCAATTTGTCACTCCTGTTTAACCGCCATTAATTGGATTTTCCTAAAACAAAAAATACGTGTTTCTTTACTTTTAAAGGAATCCCATATACAAATTTTCAGTTCTATAATAACTTAAGTTTCTGAGATATATGTATCCTCATTAAATGAATTCAAAACATTATCCACTCTTTTACACCCCACCTATTGGGATTTACGGAAAAAAGTGTTCCTTTATGTTTAAAGGAGATTCTAAATATCAAATTTTACATGTGCAAACTTTTAAAGTTTTGAGATATAGATACAGTCATTTTAAAAATCCACCCCCTTTTCACCCCCACTATTAGGAATTTCCAAGAGCAAAAAAATTGTTTCTTTATTTTTAAAAGAGATCCCAAATACCAATTTTCAGGTCTGTAATATCTTCAGTTTCTGAGATATAAGTATCCTCATTAAAGGCATTCAAACAATTTTTCACCCGTTTTCACCCTTCCTGTTGGGTTTTTCCGGAAAAAAACACATGTTTCTTTATTTTTATTGAAGATTCTCAATACCAATTTTTACACCTGTAAACTTTCAAAGTTTTGAGATATAGACACACTCAATTTAAAAATTAACCCCCTTTTCACCCTCCCATTAATGGGATTTTCCAAAAACAAAAAATACGTGTTACTTTATTTTTGAAAGGGATCAAAATTACCAGTTTTCAGGTCTGTAATATGTTCAGTTTCTGCGATATAAGTACCGGTATCCTGATTAAAGGCATTCAACACTTTTTTCACCCTTTTCACCCCTCCTATTGGGATTTTCCGAAAAAAATATGTGTTTCCTAATTTTTAAGTTCTAAATACCAGTTTTTACATCTGTAAACTTTAAAAGTTTTGAGATATAGATACACTCATTTTAAAATTCCCCCCCCCCCTTTTCACCCCCTTAGCCACAGAGTATCCAAAAATCCTCTCTTAGTGAGCACCTACATCTTAATATGAATGTATCCCGAAAATTTCATTTCTTTATGTCCAGTAGTTTTCGCTCGGCGATGATGAATCAGTCAGTCAGTCAGTCAGTCAGTCAGTCAGTCAGTCAGTCAGGACAAGTTATTTTATATATATAGATGATATGTGTAAAGAAGTTGAATCAGAGATAAGGCTTTTCGCAGACGATGTTATTCTGTACAGAGTAATACATAAGTTACAAGATTGTGAGCGGCTGCAGGGTGACCTCGATAGCGTTTGAGGTGGACGGTGGGCGATGGTATGATAATAAAGGGGGTTAAAAGTCAGGTTGTGGGTTTCACAAATAGGAAAAGTCCTCTCAGTTTTAATTTCTGCGTTGATGGGGTGAATGTTCCTTTTGGGGATCATTGTAAGTACCTAGGTGTTAATGTAAGAAACTAACTTCATTAGGGTAATCACATAAATATGGTTGTTAATAAAGGGTACAGATCTCTGCACATGGTTATGAGGGTTTTTAGGTGTTGTAGTAAGGATGTAAAGGAGAGGGCATATAAGTCTGTGGTAAGACCTCTACTAGAGTATGGTTCCAGTGTAGGGGACCTTCACCAGTATTACTTGATTCAAGAACTGGAAAAATCTAAAGAAACGCAGCTCGATTGGTTCTGGGTGATTTCCGACAAAAGAGTAGCATTACAAAAATGTTGCAAAATTTGGGCGGGGAAGAACTGGGAGAAAGGAGACGAGGTGCTCGATTAAGTGGTATGGTCCGAGCTGTCAGTGGAGAGATGGCGTGGGAGGACATCAGTAGACGAATAAGTTTGAGTGGTGTCTTTAAAAGTAGGAAAGAACACAATATGAAGATAAAGTTGGAATTCAAGAGGACAAATTGGGGCAAATATTCGTTTATAGGAAGGGGAGTTAGGGATCGGAATAACTTACCAAGGGAAATGTTCAATAATTTTCCAATTTCTCTGCGATCATTTAAGAAAAGGCTAGGAAAACAACAGATAGGGAATCTGCCACCTGGGCGACTGCCCTAAATGCAGATCAGTATTGATTGATTGATTGATTGATTGATTGATTGATTGATTGATTGATTGATTGATTGATTGATTGATTGATTGATTGATTGATTGATTGATTGATTGATTGATTGATTGATTGATTGATTGATTGATTGATTGATTGATTGATTGATTGATTGTAATAGAATTATCGGTTCGTTTGTAACTAAAGCCTAAACTCGAGTGTCCATAATAAAAAATCCAACAGTAGCCTGCATTTATCAATCTTTAGACTCAGAATAGGCATGCGAAGGGACATTTCCAGCATTCGCTTAGATGGGAGGTAGGCTATACTCTTAGTAAAGACAATCTAGCCGTAATATTTAAGACGGTGAGACTTCGTCATCTATGGAGGAAGACCGAATCAGCGTAGTCAATAGTTGCTGGCTTAAACAATGACAATTTAAGGGAGTGCAGCGTTCGACACTCGCAAGCGCGTCGGGTAGCATAATTTGAAACTTAGTTGTTTAGGTTTCCAATGTTTAACAATGTAATTTTAATTTTCTAAACAGGAAATTCCAACTTCTAATGTAAATTTCAAACAAGCCGAAGGGACTTAACCGAAATCAGGGAATAGAGAGTGAGCTACCCTCTCGTGTTCCCTATCAACTTGATTTTTAGGTGACTATGATTTTGTAACCGTTTTATGTCTGCAACCGTGGTGTAGGGGTAGCGTGCCTGCCTCTTACCCGGAGGCCCCGGGTTCGATTCCCGGCCAGGTCAGGGATTTTTACCTGTACCTGAGGGCTGGTTCGAGGTCCACTCAGCCTACGTGATTAGAATTGATGAGCTATCTGACGGTGAGATGGCGGCCCCGGTCTAGAAAGCCAAGAATAACGGCCGAGAGGATTCGTCGTGCTGACCACACGACCCCTCGTAATCTGCAGGCCTTCGGGCTGAGCAGCGGTCGCTTGGTAGGCCAAGGCCCTTCAAGGGCTGTAGTGCCATGGGGTTTGGTTTGGTTTGGTTTGGTTTATGTCTGCAATCCTTCCAACTTAAATATTTTCTCCATCTAGTCACCTCAGTAGTGTAGGCTTAGCCTCCGTAACTTCGGGCCAGAAGCCCAAATAAAGTTTTAAATTTTTAATTTCAAATTTCAAGGAGTGCAAGTGTTCGCCTCTTGTTTCTCACAAAGGCCTCGTACGTGTTACCCCTGTTAAACTTAATTCTGTTGAGCTTTAAGACAGTGAATACTGTTGGATTTTGTTAAATGTATTTTGTGCCTTTGACAGGCCCAGTAGATGTAAAATAGATTCCAAAGTGCAAATTTATAGATCAAAGAGGCTCTTACTAGTGATGTAAAGAAATTGGGAGATCAGTCTCCTTGACTAATGTTTTAACGAGCAATAGCGCTCATGTGAAAATTGTAATTGTGAGCTTCAACTCAACCTGTACAATGGTGTTCTAAGTATTCTAGACCTCTCTAAAGGCACTGTTTCAAGCCTACAGACTATATACCTTGTAAATAACTGTTAATTACTTAGCAAGCTATTAAGATTTTGTTATTCGCTTACCGAATTGTTTTGTTAAAATTTAACATCTAGAAAGAAAGAGAAAAGAAGAAGGGACACTTAAGGAAAGGAATAAAACTGCTACTTTTAAAGTTTTAAATTAATCTTCTGATCGTCTTATATAGACCCATTCATGCCCGCACCTTCTTTCACCCCTGTGATCCAAGAAAATGCGGTAATAATAATAATAATAATAATAATAATAATAATAATAATAATAATAATAATAATAATAATAATAATAATAATAATAATAATAATAATAATACTTGTAGTCGCCATGATTCGGGTTCGCTTTGACCAACAAGTTACGCTTCCTTTGGATGGCCAGGTTCATAACTTTGTGAGTGAGAGCACGGCTGGTAAATTACTGTGTAATGAGGTGTTTAGAGTCACCTTCCGATACTTTTATATGTCGCATTGACAACGGTAAATATTAAATTGAGGCTTAATTTGGCGAACTATCATTGGCATGCTTGTGACTCTGGGTAGTTAGGCTAGGGTCCTTCCGCCTAGTTTTCCCATTTGTTACGATAACATTTCTAGGATATTGTTCCGGGCTCTCTTATATGTGAATAACCCGGAGGTAACTCTTCTAGCGGAACGGCGAGGGGGCCGCAAGTCAGGTTGTGCTCGTGCCCCAGTCTCTTCAAATGGTTTCAGGTTTACGTGTCTATGTACACGGTTCTGTGCTTCGATCCATACAGATCAGGTGTTCGACCGATTCAGGTTTACATGTACAAGCAAGCATACGGGTCGCTGTCTGACCTCATGACGTTCGTTTTCTTCCACACAACTGTGTCTGTACTGCCGCCAGTTGTTTATTTCCGGTCTTTGTAGGTGGTTACGGAAATGGGAAGAAATTTTGAAGGCAACAACTCTGCTTGATGGAGAGTGAAGGGGAAGTATGTGTGGCGATGGAAATGTGTGCGCATTTGTGATGATTTGAAAATGGAACATTTAGCCCATATGTGAAATAAGTTTGTGCTGAAGGAGCAGTTTGTTGATGTGACAAGACTCGCTCCAAGGCCGGGTTGGTCACCCCTTAAACAGAAGGGAGCGGTAATATTTTGTATGAGGTGAAGACATAGCAGGGGAGGATTTACATAGAGACTGTGGGTTACCAAACAAAAGATATTTTTTGAGTGATTCATGATAGAAGGTCATTATGTCCTAATTTGAATTTAATCAGAGGTAAGGTCTTAGATCAAGCGTTATACAGTCATTCTTTTAAAACTGTTAGTACGGATTTCCAGAGCCCACCTACAGGGCGGTGTGATCGTTTATTCCAGCCCCGGCGGCCGCATTTGGCGTGGCCACATGCACGAAACGTGGCCGTGTTCGACTCGATTCATCGTGTCTATGTTTTAATTGTTGTGTGTTTGTTGATGACGCAACTGTGTACTTGCTTCCGGGAGATAGTGGGTTCGAACTCCACTGTCGGCAGCCCTGGAGATGGTTTTCCGTAATTTCCCATTTTCACACCAGGCAAACGCTGAGGCTGTACCTTAATTAAGGCCACGGTCGTTTCCTTCCCAGTCCTAGGGCTTTCCTATCTCATCGACTCCATAAGACCTATATCTGTGTCTGTGCGACATAAAGCAAATACCAAAAAAAAAAAAAAAAAAAAAAAAAAAACAAATACTGTAGCTTTACGTCCCACTAACTACTTTTACGGTTTTCGGAGACGCCGAGATGCTGGAGCCGGAATTTAGTCCTGCAGGAGTTCTTTTACCTGCCAGTAAATCTACCGACACGAGATTGACGTATTTGAGCACCTTCAAATACCATCGGGATGATATTTTAAACAGCGGGGATGAGGACAGTATATATAACATAAACAAAGACTTAATATTTTGTTCCTGACAGGACACTCAGTTCCGTATCTGTAATCTGTTGCAATAAAATCTTTTTATGTTCAGTTTCGTGTTAAACTTAAATTGCCCAATGTATAGGTGAAGTAGGGGGTATATAGTGTCCCCGTCAATTTAGTGCATAAATAAGCAGTTATTTGTATGTCCGCAATGGCCAGTATCATTTATTTCTTTGTGAGTGAGATGTTAAATTTTATTCAATAGCGAGCTGTGTCATCATTCAGAAAGTGGTTTGACATGTTTCTGGAAAGCGCGGAGTATTGATTTTCTGCTAGCTCGTCGATCGATATCATGTGTTAATCCCGTTACAAGCTGGAATTTTTCAAGGTTGCTTCCGCCCGCTCGCTGCGCGTGTCAGAACTCACTTTAAGTCGAGTAATTCTAGAATGACTCTGACCAATAAGAGAATCTGATTACGGGCCAATTAAGAGTTGAGAATGTGCCACACCTCCACAGGAGAGGATATAAAAACTCGGAACATTTATTAATCGCCCCCTAATTGCTGCAATTCTACAAGATCCCACAAGTTAAGTTTGTCTTCGACATAATTATTCAGCGTGTTCTAGCTTGAACCAATATTAAAGCTACTTGTGTCAGTTTCAGCTATTATCTAACATTTCAAGCAGGAAGAGGACCTCAAGAGTTCGAGACCATCGTTCACTCCAGGATGCTTCGCCTACCTTCAAGAGGAGCAGCTTAATCACCGTTAGAAATGGACTTTGCTCTCATCATGTCCTGCTAAATGTAGGCATTTTCTAACATGAGAGAAATCATGTGACGGGCGATGTTCAACATGAGAGCAGAATAGATCGCTCCACTGGATCAAGTTCCATCACAAATTTAAGTACATTTTAATGATATTTTTCTGTCTATCTATGTAGAAAATAATACTATTCTCTTCATCTGATATATATTTATGTTAGATTAGTGCAATTTGGCAATATTTTCATAACTTCCTCTTGTGGGATCATGGTAGTTTTGGAACACGTGAATGAATGTGAGTCTTCCGAGATAATTTCCATTTTCTAGGAGATTATTTAAACATGATTTTAAAATTAATTGACCTCTCGGATAAAAGAAAATTTAATAATAATAATTTCAGACTTGTGAAACATTGTGGGACAGGATTTGTGTTGCGTCTCACTTAATGGACTTTAGATCGTAGTTCATCTAAATGCATTGCTCTGCAGTTATGCAGGATTGTCTCATCTAATTCAATGATAAATTCAGATTGATGGCGGATTTAAAAATCAATAATAATAATAATAATAATAATAATAATAATAATAATAATAATAATAGTAATAATAATTTTGAGATCGGGTTAGATAATAATTTAATGGTCATGAGTGATAAATTATATTAGATGATGTTCTTGTGAAATATATAATGTGTGCTCTGTTGTTGTTTGATGGGCGTGGATTTGACTATCCTGCGGGATATTTGTGGAATTATTGGGAGCATGTGTCTTGGGTTACCATGCGTTCCGTGATACTTTGGAGAATGTGTTGAGTTGGATTCAAGAGTTTTAGGGATAATAATAATTTATCGGCGCTCAATGACCACTTGTCCGATGGCATTTAATCTTTAACCCAGGTGATGTGCTTGATGATTGTCTACCAGTTCTTGTGACTGTAACATCTTGAATTTCGAAGAATCAACATTGTAATGCTCACACGATGTTCCCTAAAGTGACTGCTCTGATTCAGTCACAAGTCATTTATTTGTTGGACTTGATAACTTATAAGAGGTCATCTGCCTTCTCCATTCAACGTGACGTTGTGCTAAAAATCATAAGATAAAAATAAGTCATAGACTCGGTGTGTAAATATTGTAGATAAAATTCGTGTACCCTATATGTATGGGTGTGTGGTATGATGTAGTTAGAAATGTTTTTCACATGCTATGTATTGAAATGTGATTTTGACCTTACCGCGTGTTCACCACGGTGGGTTCAGGTTATTTCGGCGTTGTTTGTTCTGGTTTATTTAGTTGAAATTATTGTGCTTAGTGAATTTTATGCCAGACTGAAATATAATTATAAGTTGGCGTAATTTCAAAAGTGAATAAGATCATATCAATTTCAAACCAAGCACGAACAAGATAACGAACTGTAAAATTTAAGAGATTTTTGTAACATAAAGTCAATTTTTATGGGAAAGGTTGTTTCTTTGGGGAATAATAATTAGAAAACCTTAAACGACACAATTAACAGTGATTACAATAATTAATGCATTTTGCATGAGTGTGAGGCACTCGTATGTTCAAACGAATTATGTCAACATTATCAAAAATAATATCGGTGATTAAGATAAAAAAATTAATGTAAATCGTGTAAATAATTCAGTGATAATTTTAAAATGGTAACAATTATCCACCAATTTTAATTAAAGGAAAATTTTCATTTTTGATTTTTGGTTAAAGTGGTACAAGCGATACCCAGCTTCAGTTAATATTAAAGCTCAAGAAGAGATAGGATGAGATTCACCCTGTGTAATTTTTGGTTTATGAGCCAGCAGAAGGCTAATTTTGGTTTTATTTTGTTATTTCAGAGTAAATTCAATGATCCAGATGTAGAAAATCAAGATCAATTCAATTTTTGTAAAATAATTTAATCTCGTGAAGAATGGGAAACAACAGCAAGGGATATTTTGTTAATTAATTTTTATTTTGTTGTGCTTATGGTAATAAATGTCCAGCCATTGTTTTAAATTGTTCTTCTCTTTATTGTCGTCAGTTTTTGTCCTTTTAATGCCTCCAAAATTGAGACGTCCACTGGCTGAGCTTAACCGGAAAATAAGTGTGCAATAAGAAGATTGAATATACAACACGGGAGAACAAACTGCATTTTCCAGGAATGGGTGAAAGATGATAGAAATATAATTGATCTGACACAATGCAAATGTTCAGAGTTATAAGTTGAACTCTACAGAAACTCGTTTTTCTGAAGGAAGTTCCAAGTTATAAGTTGAACTCTACAGAAACCCATTTTCTCTGAAGGAAGTTGAGACCCAGACACAATTCTCCAGCCATCGTTCCGTTTGGATACTAAGCCTACTATTTATACAAGAGAGTGAAAGGTGGTTGAAGTGTGTTTGTGTTCCTTGTAAACTTAACATTATTACGTACGTTTATGTTTCATAAGAGAGAAGAATGGAAAGAATATCACAACTGAAGGAATGTAGGCACCATCACGTAAGATGGATCGATTTGTCTGAAGGTTGCCATGCTGTCGTAAATGACTTTTATAATAATAATAATAATAATAATAATAATAATAATAATAATAATAATAATAATAATAATAATAATAATAATAATAATAATAATAATAATAATAATAATAATAATAATAATAATAATAATAATAAATGTTTTACGTCCAACTAACTGCTTTGGATTTTTGGAGACGCTGATCGGCCGGAATTATGTCCCACAGAAGTTCTTTTACGTGCAGGTAAATCTACCGACAAGAAGCTGACGTATTTGAGCATCTTCAAATACCACTGGACTAAGCCAGGACCATACCTGGCTAACTGGGCTCAGAAAGTAAGCGTTCTACCGTCTGAGCTATGCACCCCGGCGAAAGATGTAGTTTTAAGAAGTGGGCAGTGCCACAGACCTCATAAGAAATTAATTCGTATTACATTCCTGGTCTCAGTGCCGTGGAATCAAGCAATTCATGGCAAGAAATAAATCACAAGCTCCAGATCAGTTGTGGGATAATTTATTCGATAGAAGACGATGACAGACCAAGCACTGCATAGGGTTCAAATTAAAGTAGGCTAGATTGGATGGAGATTTGGTGATAACTGATTAGGAATAACGTCATTTAGTTGTCAGGGCTGTGAGTGGAAGACACACATATGTCTTCAAGATGAGAATTCGTCGGTTTTATGGAAAAGAGTTCTGAAATAGGTTAGCTACGCGAATACGCGCAAGAATAGAAACATACCTCTCCATTATCTACTGATGAGAGTATAGCTTCACAGGCTTAATGGTTAAGTCTACATTCATCTTTTCGATCATTACGGTACCTTGTAGAAGGCATAGTGTGTGTAGTTTTCCTTTTAATTCTTATTCAAGTGATTTTCTTTGGGACTGGCAGCCTCCGTGGCTCAGACAGCAGCGCGTCGGCCTCTCACCGCTGGGTACCGTGGTTCAAATCCCGGTCAATCCATGTGATATTTGTGCTGGACACAGCGGAGGCAGGACAGGCTTTTCTCCGGGTACTCCGGTTATCCCTGTAATCTTTCATTCCAGCAACACTCTCCATAATCATTTCATAGCATCTATCAGTCATTAGTTAATCACTTTGGGAGTGGGGACCCCATCGAACTAATAGCCTATATATGATTCATTACATCCCTGACCCGGTCAAAGACTGGAAAACCGATTGTAGGTTTTTATTTTCATTTCTTCGGGACTCTCCACCTGAAGTGGTAAAGAGAGTGCTTGTTTTACCCGCAAGGATTTGAAATCCGTTCCCCACCAGGACGCTGAAATGTTTCTGAACGATAATTTTACTTCTGAAGGAGCGCATGGTATTAGGGTTCACTCAGCCTACGCTAAAAATGCGAATCAGGTTAATTTCTGTGGGCAAAAGCGGCTAGGCACAGAGATTACCAGTTTATACCATTCGACTGCCCAGGTAGTGGAAACCATTACTGTGAACTTCTCCGTGATTTTTTCTTTATGGGGATGGTTTGTTTCCATTTTAGTTTGTTTTCAATGTATCAAAGTATCATTCAAATATTGAATTCAATACATCGATCCAGAACCTCATGTATGTACTATTTGCAGTTAGCATCGCACAGCTATAAGCTTCCATTCTGGAGAGAGTGGTTTCAAATCCCCTGTCGGCAGCCCTGAAAATGGTTTTCTGTGGTTTCCCATTTTCACACCAGGCAAATGCTGGTGCTGCACCTTAATAAAGACCACGGCCGCTTTCTCCCCATTCCTACCCCTTTCTTATCCCATCGTTGCCATGTGACCCATCTGTGTCGGTGCGGCGTAAAGAAACTTGTAAGAATAACCAGACTTGAATTGTTGCAGTTTCTTGAGTAACACTCATTGAGTGATTACACTGTTAATGTGTACAAAACATTTGTATAATATTGACTTATCGGCAAGGACCTGCACTACTTGTTCTCTACATTTACGATCATGTAATCTGATCTATGATCAATCATCCATGACCAAGTAGCATTCTCTGTTCTTCGTTAAATTACGTTACAGAGAGTGGACTAACTAACTCTGTCGAGAAGAGTGATGATAAAACATATCAATGAGAGCATAAAGGTTTGCTAAATACTAATAATCATAAGATACTTTGTCACGTCTAAACTTTTAATTCCATGACTTGATTTAGAATGTGACCTGTCAAGTGTTCTTAACAAAATCTTGTTTGCTATTGTATAGCTTATGTCTGCCATACATGTGTTTGGAAGGAGATGTTTTAAGGTAAGTCTAATGATGAAACCTCAGAGTTATCTGGATGGTCAGATTTCAACTAAAGAATCAAGACCTAATGATGTAAAGTGTAGTTTAATAGTAGTGTGCGATTTCAGCACACGAATTCAGGCCTTCGTTCATTAAAGCCGATTGATTGATTGATTGATTGATTGATTGATTGATTGATTGATTGATTGATTGATTGATTGATTGATTGATTGATTGATTGATTGATTGATTGATTGATTGATTGATTGATTGATTGATTGATTGATTGATTGATTGATCGAGACTTTATTTATTTTGGTAAGATTTTGGTACGGTGGCCTCCTCTAAATATAACTAGTCAAACATTAACTACAAGTGGAAGTGTACGGTGATGGAAGGAACTAATATTTTTAGATATTCTGCCGAAAATCATACTTCGATGTCTGTTATATCCTTATGTACTAAGAAACCGATCTCTGTTTTAATACTGCAGAAAATAGTTATATGCTATACAACCTCTGCATAAAATTGCCAACTACTGTAAGTCCAAACTTCCATTTCAAGAGTTCGGATGTTGCTTTATAATCCTAAATGTCCCCTGTTAACAATCATAATAATGCATACTTACAACGGCACAATGTTTAAAACAATATAACTTTAGCATTAATGTGCAGTAGGTAGTCGTTATCTTCGGTAAAAAGTTTAGTATATTCCTTGACAGTTACCCATTCCCCAATTTCCTCCATTTAAAGTCGGATATGATATGACACATCCTGCTATACATATGGTGCCCCAATTCTCTCAAATGTAACGGTGAATAACGGTGAATAGCCTTATGGTTCAATGAAATGAAATTGCGTATGGCTTTTAGTGCCGGGAGTTTCCGAGGACATGTTCGGCTCGCCAGGTGCAGGTATTTTGATTTGACACCCGTAGGCGACCTGTGCTCGTGATGAGGATGAAATGATAATGAAGACGACTTACACATCCAGCCCCTGTGGCAGAGAAATTAACCAATTAAGGTTAAAATTCCCGACCCTGCCGGGAATCGAACGCGGGACCCCTGTGACCAAAGGCCAGCACGCTAACTATTTAGCCATGGAGCCGGACTTATGGTTCAATAATAAACTCATGCCTGCTAATCCTGTATTAATACTGAAGTCCAGTAAACGTTTTCTAACCGTATTACCTTCTATCCCACAGTTACCCATCACCTTCTAATATCCTACAGTTATATTTCCAAATCTGTCATTGAAATCACCCATTTGCATTATTCTGTCCTTGACTACGATACCAATCATTGCTTCATATAATGTCAGCTTCATCTATACCCTTACATGGCAAATAAAATGAGACAATTCTCGCCTCTCTCATTTACGTGCCTAACAGAAACTAAGTTGCGTGAGATATCATTCCCGATGAACAGTCCTACTCCAAACTCTGTCCTTACTTTTGTAACAACTGTTAAGAATAGTTTGTAATCTCCTGTCTTTCCCTAGTTGCGTCCCTATTACCCGAATACCATTAGCTCCTAACACATCCACACGCATTTTCCTTGCTGACTCAGCCAGTTCTACTTTGTTTCACTCATAATCCCCATAAATGTTGATAGCTCCGCATTGAATTCTTTTTCCTTCGCCAAGTTGTTTCCTAAGAGTTTTTCGTCTGTCCAACAGAAATTGGACTCCATTACTACCAAATGTCCGAGGCTTACTTAAAATACTCTGAGCACAGGAAACTCTGTGAAGCACGATGCTGCTTATCCTACTAATAGTCCATAGCCCTAGCCACCTGAGTACATGAAGGGCTACGACTCGGAATACGCCCGAGATGCTAAGTCCTTTTCCATGGCAACAGGTATCCTGATTCTCAGGACCAATTGCTAGGCCAATCATCCGTTGCCCATGGTTCTCTAATTAGGACGTGACTACAGTAACCCTCACCAAGTATCATATTATTATTATTATTATTATTATTATTATTATTATTATTATTATTATTATTATTATTATTATTATTATTATTGGAGTTGAAATGAAAACTGTATCAAGTGTCAACTATGTAATTGAAACTTAACGACTCCTGATTGCATGCTTGTAGTACAAGATAGCAATGACCTTTCCCGTTCCTAATTTATTCCTAGTTATTCATTGTTTGTCTTGTCTTAAAGAGAATCAGAGTTTCAATGGATGACGTCTAGCAGTGAGAAATAACGGGGACCAATCACAGGGAGCTACTGGGTCAGGCAGTAGCTGCCGAGATGAAAGCGATGGAAAACCACTCTGCCAGAACTTGGCCATTCAAGATCAATGAAGCATGGGCAACATTCATTACTATTCACAATGCCATCGCATACGTTATCGGTCAACAAAGGGAGCAGGCAAGATACTGCACAGTCCAAAGGAGATCATTAAACGAAATAAGACGTAGCTTTGAAATTCCACGAATTGGAGTTCAACAGAAGTTCAGGTTTAGAGAGAGAAGCTTTCAGCGATGAAGTCATACAATAATGTCTAGATACATACTTCACACGTTTGATCAATGATGTCTAGTAGTGGGGAGTAACAGAGATGGTATATTGTTGACTCACCCGGCCCAGTTGTCAAGTGCTTGCTCTTGACCCGGTGGTTCCGGGTTTGATTCCCTGCCAGGATCTAAGGACTAATTCGATGTCCACTCAACGTACGTGAATGCAATTGACTAGGTATCTGATGGTGGGATAACGGCCCCCGTCCAGAAAGCCAAGAATAACGACCGAGGGGATTCGTCCCACGGACCACTTGTCTCCTCGTATTCTGCAGGCTTTCGGGCTGAGCAGTGGTCGTCTGGTAGGCCATGGCCCATCATGGCATGTAAATGTACATAAACGTGCAAAGTATATGTATGTGCAATATATATGACAGTGGGGTCCTTAGCTAGAACTTTTGTTAGATTCTCAAAAGTTCCTCAATCGGTTCTTATAGAAAGGTAAGATGGTACTGCACTGGTGCACTGGGGAGATAAGGAGTTAAGATGTTTCCCGTTGCTTTCATTACTGATTCAGAAGCTAGTGCCAAATATCAGTCTCGCAAGCCGACTGAAACATCCACACTAATTAATCATAGAAGCCGTATTCTCAAAATCCATCACGGATATAGGAAACATTATTTTGCATCAGAGAGATTACCGAGTAGCCTACACTGGAATTGGACACATGAATTAATGGCTCAATAACAAGACAGATATCACAATGAGTAGCCTATATCTGGGAATGAGCAATATAAAAGAGCATTCCATGTAACTTTTATGAACAGAGATTTCCGAAATTTAAAATTATTAGTATATATTGTAACCGTTCATTACCAGGCTATAGGCATGTCATGAGGCCCAACCAGTAAAATATGCCGTTTTTCACGCCATTCTACGACATATTTGGTCGTAATAAGTATTTCTCACCCGGTCCGGGATACGATCGGCGCTGCGCTAGCTCGAAGGGAAAAGCTCCAATTACGTGTACAGAGGGGAAGAGAGCTCAGTACAGCAAAACCTTGAAATTACGCTTTCTATTCAGCAAGCGAGATAGACACAGCACGCCACGCGCACAGAACGCCTGGTTCAAGAAGGCGGAGTGTGTTTTACAGGATTTTAACTTGAGAACTGGAGATTCTCAGCGATTTCCCCGCATATTCATCGATGCCAACTCACCACTTTCGCACGTCAATAATATTAATTATAATACAAATTTGGTATAAGCTTTAGAAATTTACGAGTAAGGACTTACTGGAATCAGCATAATTTACACCATTTAATGATTTAAGAAGATGTACAACTGTACTTAATTAACGTTTTGGTAATGACGCACATTAGACAGATGTCCATAATGGGAACCAGATGTTGTGCGCGCGTATACTGACGGAAAGAAGGGAGTCCCTATCTTATACTGGCTCGCGCGCAAATCTCCAAGAGGAAGCTTTTAAGAATACTAGAGATTCAGCAATGCGATTGGCATGAAATTATATCAATGAAAAGAAGAATTCAAGATCTAAAAAATGAATATTCACATGACTCTGAAGGATCATTGCTAACGGAGCGATTTTTCACCTGTGGGTGGAGTTTACCCTCTCTCCAGTCGGCGATCCGGATTTAATATAAAAGAAACGCAGACGAGCCTTTAGTATTCCATTGTTTACTCATTCGTTACTGAGACTTCGTCATTCATTGCGAACCAGTGTTGCTCATTCATTGTGATTTAGTGCCACTCAATTAATATTCTGTATTATTCAGTGTTTGAATAAATGTGTTAGACAAGCGGTATGTTCCAAGTCAGACCGATACACGTATAATACAATCAGATACTCCTTGTGTGAAAAGAATAATTGTGGTGTGTAAATATAGGTGTTTCTAATCCCAATACCTATGAAAATGATGGAGACTGGTAAAATTAGTATAGGCTCACGAATAATATTCAAAGAACGGGTGAAATTCCCATGATCGCTAAGGCACTAGTGAGTTATTGACTATATTCTACTAATAATTATTTTACCCGAATTAAGGCACGCGCAGTAATAGGTGATGTCATTCTAAGCAGTAGAAAGTGTTAGATTGACCAGAAAGCGATATCTAGTTGAACAAGTGACGATCTCATAAGAATGGAAGATGTAAGTAATCGTGTCAGGCTACAATAAAAAGGAAATCGAGTAGTGACCTCAAGGGACTGCAACTGCTACTCGGGTAGTCCATTCGAGCTTATGAGTGGGTATAGCCATATTATGTTATCTGAAGGCATATATACAGTAGGCTACTTCAATACACAGTTTTTCATTTGCTCCCATGTGTGCAAGTGCTCGTTGAATCCCGGATACTACTCTACGAGAGCGCGCCATTTTGCCATTATTAAGAGGGGAATTCCTCAAGGCTGTGTTATTGGATTTTTATATTTTGTTATATATATCAATGATACTTCCAATGAAGTGGAATCAGATATAAGGCTTTTTGAAGATGATGTTATTTTGTACAGAGTAATAAATAAGGTGCAAGATTGTGAGCAACTGCATAATGACCTCGATAATGTTGTGAGAGGACGGTAGGCAATGGTATGATGATGAACGGGGTTAAAAGTCAGTTCGTGAGTTTCACAAATAGGAAAAGTCTTCTCAGTTTTAATTACTGCATTGATGGGTTGAAAATTCCTTTTGGAGATCATTTTAAGTACCTAGGTGTTAATTTAAGGAAAGATCTTCATTGGGGTAATCACACAAATATGATTGTAAATAAAGGGTACAAATCTCTGCATATGGTTATGAGGTTAATTTAGGGGTTGTAGTAAGGTTGTAAGGAGAGGGCATAGAAGTCTCTGGTAAGACCCCAACTGGAGTATGGTTCAAGTGTTTGGACTCTCACCAGTATTACTTGATTCAAGAACTGGAAAAAAATCCAAAGAAAAGCAGGTCGATTTGTGTTGGGTGATTTCCGACAAAAGACTAGCGTTACAAAGATGTTGCAAAGTTTGGACTGGGGAGAAAGGAGACGAGCTGCTCGGCTAAGTGGTATGTTCCGAGCTGTCAGTGGAGAGATGGCGTGGGAGGACATCAGTAGACGAATAAGTTTGAGTGGTGTCTTTAAAAGTAGGAAAGATCGCAATGTGAAGATAAAGTCGGAATTCGAGAGGACAAATTGGAGCAAATATTCGTTCACAGGAAGGGGAGTTACGAACTGGAATAACTTACCAAGGGAGATGTTCAATACAATTTCCAATTTCTTTGCAATCATTTAATAAGAAAAGGCTAGGAAAACAGCAGATAGGAGATCTGCCACCTGGGCGTCTGCCCTATATGCAGATCAGTAGTGACTGATTGGTTGATGAATTATTCGGTATTATCTCGACTGTCTTATGTTGTAGTTGCAAGGCTATTGATATCCCAATCATCGTCATGTGAACTGAAACTGAACCAGAGAGATGAGACGTTCCATTCTTAAACTTTAGCAAGCCAAGGTCACGTTTCATCCCATGGCCACTTTGGTGAGAAACCAGTGAATACGTCACTCAGCTATGAGGGAGAGAAGACTGGAAAGCAGAAAATGTTTTCCATAGTTTACCCAACTTCATGCAAATACCAATTATTTCTCTGAAAGCCATGCCCACTACGTTTCCAAATAATTGAAGACCTCCCCGGGGCAAAGAAATAACTAGCAAATCAGTAACAATTCAAGAGAGAGAAAAATATATTTTCACGGGATACAGTACTTGAATCAATTGTATATGCAAGTGTATAAATGAGTTCATATATAAAATATAATATTTTATTGCTGTAACGTAAGGTTTAAAAATAATGTATGAATAGAAAGTAATAAAATTGAAATTAATATGCAAGTATGTCTTAAATTCGTACAGGCTATAACAGAAGAGAAATCATGTACATGCAGTTGGAACAGGAAATGTAGCAAGTAACATTAGTGTAATAATAAAAATACACTGACTGACAGAGCAAATGCAACACCAAGAAGGAGTGGTCAGAACTTTATGCCAATTGCAGGGTAGACTGACGTCACTGAGGTATGCTCATGATGTGAAATGCTCCGCTGTGCTGCGCACGTAGCGAACGATAAATGGGACACGGCGTTGGAGAATGGCCCACTTCGTACCGTGATTTTTCAGCCGACAGTCATTGTAGAACGTGTTGTCGTGTGCCACAGGACACGTGTATAGCTAAGAATGCCAGGCCGCCGTCAACGGAGGCATTTCCAGCAGACAGACGACTTTACGAGGGGTATGGTGATCGGGCTGAGAAGGGCAGGTTGGTCGCTTCGTCAAATCGCAGCCGATACCCATAGGGATGTGTCCACGGTGCAGCGCCTGTGGCGAAGATGGTTGGCGCAGGGACATGTGGCACGTGCGAGGGTTCCAGGCGCAGCACGGGTGACGTCAGCACGCGAGGATCGGCGCATCCGCCGCCAAGCGGTGGCAGCCCCGCACGCCACGTCAACCGCCATTCTTCAGCATGTGCAAGACACCCTGGCTGTTTCAATATCGACCAGAACAATTTCCCGTCGATTGGTTGAAGGAGGCCTGCACTCCCGGCGTCCGCTCAGAAGACTACCATTGACTCCACAGCATAGACGTGCACGCCTGGCATGGTGCCGGGCTAGAGCGACTTGGATGAGGGTATGGCGGAACGTCGTGTTCTCCGATGAGTCATGCTTCTGTTCTGTCAGTGATAGTCACCGCAGACGAGTGTGCCGTCGGCGTGGAGAAAGGTCAAATCCGGCAGTAACTGTGGAGCGCCCTACCGCTAGACAACACGGCATCATGGTTTGGGGCGCTATTGCGTATGATTCCACGTCACCTCTAGTGCGTATTCAAGGCACGTTAAATGCCCGCCGCTACGTGCTGCATGTGCTGCGGCCGGTGGCACTCCCGTACCTTCAGGGGCTGCCCAATGCTCTGTTTCAGCAGGATAATGCCCGCCCACACACTGCTCGCATCTCCCAACAGGCTCTACGAGGTGTACAGATGCTTCCGTGGCCAGCGTACTCTCCGGATCTCTCACCAATCGAACACGTGTGGGATCTCATTGGACGCCGTTTGCAAACTCTGCCCCAGCCTCGTACGGACGACCAACTGTGGCAAATGGTTGACAGAGAATGGAGAACCATCCCTCAGGACACCATCCGCACTCTTATTGACTCTGTACCTCGACGTGTTTCTGCGTGCATCGCCGCTCGCGGTGGTCCTACATCCTACTGAGTCGATGCCGTGCGCATTGTGTAACCTGCATATCGGTTTGATATAAACATCAATTATTCGTCCGTGCCGTCTCTGTTTTTTCCCCATCTTTCATCCCTTTCGAACCACTCCTTCTTGGTGTTGCATTTGCTCTGTCAATCAGTGTATACAGTAGGCTACTTCAATACACAGTTTCTCATTTGCTCCCATGTGTGCAAGTGCTCGTTGAATCCCGGATACTACTCTACGAGAGCGCGCCATTTTGCCATTATTAAGAGGGGAATTCCTCAAGGCTGTATTATTGGACTTTTATATTTTGTTATATATATCAATGATACTTCCAATGAAGTGGAATCAGATATAAGGCTTTTTGAAGATGATGTTATTTTGTACAGAGTAATAAATAAGGTACAAGATTGTGAGCAACTGCATAATGACCTCGATAATGTTGTGAGAGGACGGTAGGCAATGGTATGATGATGAACGGGGTTAAAAGTCAGTTCGTGAGTTTCACAAATAGGAAAAGTCTTCTCAGTTTTAATTACTGCATTGATGGGTTGAAAATTCCTTTTGGAGATCATTTTAAGTACCTAGGTGTTAATTTAAGGAAAGATCTTCATTGGGGTAATCACACAAATATGATTGTAAATAAAGGGTACAAATCTCTGCATATGGTTATGAGGTTAATTTAGGGGTTGTAGTAAGGTTGTAAGGAGAGGGCATAGAAGTCTCTGGTAAGACCCCAACTGGAGTATGGTTCAAGTGTTTGGACTCTCACCAGTATTACTTGATTCAAGAACTGGAAAAAAATCCAAAGAAAAGCAGCTCGATTTGTGTTGGGTGATTTCCGACAAAAGAGTAGCGTTACAAAAATGTTGCAAATTTTGGACTTGGGAGAAAGGAGACGATCTGTTCGGCTAAGTGGTATGTTCCGAGCTGTCAGTGGAGAGATGGCGTGGGAGGACATCAGTAGACGAATAAGTTTGAGTGGTGTCTTTAAAAGTAGGAAAGATCGCAATGTGAAGATAAAGTCGGAATTCGAGGGGACAAATTGGAGCAAATATTCGTTCACAGGAAGGGGAGTTACGAACTGGAATAACTTACCAAGGGAGATGTTCAATACAATTTCCAATTTCTTTGCAATCATTTAATAAGAAAAGGCTAGGAAAACAGCAGATAGGAGATCTGCCACCTGGGCGTCTGCCCTATATGCAGATCAGTAGTGACTGATTGGTTGATGAATTATTCGGTATTATCTCGACTGTCTTATGTTGTAGTTGCAAGGCTATTGATATCCCAATCATCGTCATGTGAACTGAAACTGAACCAGAGAGATGAGACGTTCCATTCTTAAACTTTAGCAAGCCAAGGTCACGTTTCATCCCATGGCCACTTTGGTGAGAAACCAGTGAATACGTCACTCAGCTATGAGGGAGAGATGACTGGAAAGCAGAAAATGTTTTCCATAGTTTACCCAACTTCATGCAAATACCAATTATTTCTCTGAAAGCCATGCCCACTACGTTTCCAAATAATTGAAGACCTCCCCGGGGCAAAGAAATAACTAGCAAATCAGTAACACTTCAAGAGAGAGAAAAATATATTTTCACGGGATACAGTACTTGAATCAATTGTATATGCAAGTGTATAAATGAGTTCATATATAAAATATAATATTTTATTGCTGTAACGTAAGGTTTAAAAATAATGTATGAATAGAAAGTAATAAAATTGAAATTAATCTGCAAGTATGTCTTAAATTCGTACAGGCTATAACAGAAGAGAAATCATGTACATGCTGTTGGAACATGAAATGTAGCAAGTAACATTAGTGTAATAATAAAAATATATACAGTGAAATATTTCTAAATATGGAGGTGGTTTCATCTATGATCTATTGCACCTGGTGATGAACTAACAGAAACACTGTCCACAATCTTGACTGATGTTGCATCCTTACACCACTGTACTGGGTGTCAACCAGCTTGAAGTTCAAATGTAAGATATTATAAGATGACACCACAGAATAGAGGTGTGATGATACACACTATTTCCACTGAAATCTCACTTTTCAAAAAATATGTTAGTTATATCCTTATTCCGCGAGGACTTCAATTACAGACACACACTGCAAAATACGTAGATACGTCAAGTATTTTGGAACGCTGATAGGAAAGTACACAAAAGGTAGAACAACTCAAGAGCCGTAACAGAATGAGCCTTAAAACAGCGACCCATTACGACCAAGAGATTCCTGGAGGCGAGTCGTTAGTATACATGCAGCTTGACACTACCATACACTTGTGAAAGTTTAAACCAGTTGAGAGATAACACAGGAAATATATCGTACTGATGAACGCAATGTTCTAAGAAATGAAACGACAGAAACAATCTTAGGGTAACCTTGATGTAGTACAGCAGATTATATTAATAGGAATACGTTCCCAACAGTTGGCTTCTTACGGAGTAGAAAACTACAGAAAAACAATACGAATGAGATTATAATCTGCCTTACTTCACAGAATATATTAATTAGTAAATTATATTGAAAACTAGGCTTATAAGATTTATAAGAATTACAAAACTCTTAGAGACAGAACAGTAATAATACTTTAATAATGTAATTCTTAATCACAGACCGTTTTGTAATAGTATCCTACTGAATACGAATTAATGAATTAATCCATGAATTAACATTTCACCTGAAGAAATAAAACCATAAATATTATAGAAGGCCAATGATATGAAATACTTTACATGTGTGAGATACGAAGCATTTCTCATTACTCTTCCAGCAAAATAAATCCGCAGACCAACAATCTTCCTGATAGATTAATATACAAAACCTTGTTAGAATCTCCTTTAAGCACAATACTCCGACGGGAAAGCTGCTCCAGGGATACTTTACTCATGAGAAGTTAAATCCAGTCTTGTACAACGTCATCTTAGCCATGTCAGGAGTTCCGATACTCTAGTAAGGAACAGATAACGATTAAATGGGGAGTGAGAACGGTGAGGAAGTACGAGTATAGGATTACTGATGGTGTCCCAAGGGCTAGCACATACTTTGGTGATATGCATGAGAATGTTGAGAATGGTGTTAGAACACCCTAATCTTTGGAAATCTGATGTACCATCGCCTCTAGTAATTAGCAGTTGGAAGCATAGCACACGTTCCACTAATGGTGAGCCTTGTCTGAGCTGAAAATTACTAACAAGGTAATTAACCTACTATAGGAACTATAATTTTACCTGGACTGAATAACAAACGTTACGTACAAAAGTTGAATGATAGTGGCCTAAATTTGTCGGTAAGAATCATTAAGATGGCATTCAGAAACATTTCTTAATTGTCAATTATCATACCAGCATGGTTCAGGGCAGATGTTTTAACTAGTTGTCCTGAAAGGAAGTTCAGAACTTTGGCCATATATAATGTCAGTTTTAGACAGTACTTCAGTCATGATCTAAGTATCGTAATATTGGATTCAGTATAGCGTTAGGCACCCCTCCTCTTAAACCCGCAAAATAATGTGCGAAAATAATGAACAGCAGTCTCGTGACCTAAGGAACAGGATAGTAGCTTTCCAGTTGGTTGGTTTGGGTTTGCCCCCTTGCCCTGCCGAAGAACTCTTCAATCCATATATGAGGTTTAGAATAGGGTATGGTTAGCCTTGTAGCAAGAATAGAGAAGAGAAATGAGTTTTAAATACCGATCTTGGTTTGTACTACAGGTTATGAATCACTATTTTCAAGAGTCAAGGGTCCCACTTTATTGAAAAAAAATCAATGAAGGTGCAAAATTGTTGAACACTTGTCAGTATTCTAATGAGTGTGGATGAGATAACATTATTTTTAGAAGGAGGCAATTATCTCATACGATAAAATCTTACAAATAAATAACGTCCAAAATAACAGGCAGCATCATAAACATAAATCATATCGTATGACGAACGTGGTGTTAATAAGTAATTCTGAAATACCAATTGCTGTTAAGATCGACATCTGGTATATAAACGAAGCAGAACAATCTCCATTTGTTCCGTTCATTGCACATCTGAATACGAGCCACTGTATGTGACACGCATGAGGATACACAGCGAAGGCGACGGTATCGGCCATTAGTGTTTCGTCTTCTTGGAATTATGAAGATACTGAACAGACTCTTAAGAGAGCGAGATTTTAGATGTCCTATTAAATCCTGGTATTAAACTTCGTCAATGTAGATATGGTGGTAGGTACTCTATGACCCTACAATTTATGTAGTTTGCGCAGTAGTGAGCAACCGCGACACATGAATTGAATCCACACAATCCTGCAGAAGTCACTCTATATAGCTAAGAGACCATGGGATCCGAATATTCTGACAAACATCAGAGTTTGAGTCAATTATGTTGTATTGCAAGGACAACATAATGTACTTAATTTATTTTTACTCGTCTCTTTCGCATGAGAAGCATCCACCAATTTTACTGCCTGATTGTAAATAAAGGAATTCACATACGGTACACTGTTCAGTAAAGAACAGTGTACCTGATATGTATAGGAATGAGAATTCAGTATTCCCACACTATAATAAAAATATTCCGTTAAAGTTTCTCTTAAGAAGCAAATATATTCTATTTAGTTGCATAATGATTCGGAAATCTCAGAACTCTTGAATACAATATTTTGTGTTAATTTAAGGGAACTAACAACCAAGTCTTCTTGGTGCGTTCACACGTTTAAACCAGTTGGATTGTCGAACACATTTCGTTCACATGATATGTATAGGAGGTTCATTAACTGAGATATGCTGGCTGGCTGTCGTGCATAGATGGCCATTCACTCTCCTCCTCCGTTGTGAGTTGTCCGATGTCATCAATGAATAGACTTGAAATGGAGGGGTCAGTTTTCGTTTTTCTCATTTTTTTTTACAAGTTGCCTTACTTCGCATCGACACAAATAGGTCTTATGGCGACGATGGGACAGTGAGGAGTTGGGAGTGGGGAGAAAGCATCCATGGTCTTAATTATGGTAGAGACCAGCATTTACCTGATGTGAAAATGGGAAACCACTGAAAACCATCACAGGGCTGCTGACAGTGGTGTTCGAACCCACTATATCCCGAATGCTGAATACTGGCCACACTAGCGACTGCACCTCTCGACCTCGGTCTCAAGTTTTCACTGAATGATGTGGTATCATTGGTGAAGTAATGATGTGGTATCATTGGTGAAGTAACGATGTGAGCTCCTCTTTAGGAAGAAACGCTGCCATGGCGATTGAACAAATGCTATGCTTAAAATTCATGGTCCGTGCCTCAGCATGAAACAAGAAAGAAGAAAGTAATTAGGACTGTGGTTTGGCAGAATTTTCTCACTTTGGTGGCTTTCGAAACAGTTATGTTTACATTCGTCACATGCACATTGCGTGCTGAATTTTCACAGTTGAAGGCTTTCAATGCCTCTTTCCTGGGAAATACAGTACCTTTAGATTCCTTGAGTGCGATTTTCATCCAGATTATTAAGATTAATTTGATGTATTTCTCATCCACCTGTCATTTGCCTTCATGTTGTGTAAGCCAAAGTATTTAAAAAATACATCAATGTCGTACAGACGCAAGTTTAAATTTAACGCAATAGGAAATGCAGAATAAAGTAGAAAGAAACGGGTGAATTCGTAAAGAACTACGGACAACAACCTACATATTAAAACTTAAGACAGATTCCTTGAGGGCTGGAATATGAATAAGAAGTGCTGGAGAAAGTTATTAACCCGATTCTGACAAATGTTCGTTAGAATATTTTTAGCGACAGCTTATCACAGTCAAGGTGGAAGAATTTGCGGAAAAAATAATAATAATAATGTTATTTGTTTTACGTCCCACTAACTACTTTTTGAGGTCTTCGGAGACGCCGAGGTGCCGGAATTTAGTCCCGCAGGAGTTCTTTTACGTGCCAGTAAATCTATCGACACGGGGCTGTCGTATTTGAGCACCTTCAAATACCACCGGACTGAGCCAGGATCGAACCTGCCAAGTTGGGGTTAGGAGGCCAGCGCCTTAACTGTCTGAGCCACTCAGCCCGGCCCAAGCGGAAAAACTGGGTGTCAAAATATTTAAGGTAAGCTCCAAATGGTCTCTATGTTTGAAGGACACAAATAATAGTATGCTTCCATAAGATCATCACAATTGTCTAACTTCAATGAAACATGATGTCAGTTCTTTAGCCTGAAAGCCAAGCTGCCATACGGAACCTTCAAGCAAATCTACCGCCGAGAAGTTATTATATATTTAGGAAATGTCTCCTCTGAATATAATATATCTCCTGTTTAGGAGTCAACACATCTTCTCAGTTTTCTGCTTTATTAATGATATAGGATACTTACCGTATTTCGGTATACATGTGATATTTAAATCGACAGAACATCCTTGAATACATTTATATCTTTATTTTTCAACAATCTTCTCATCTGTCATTGTACCACACGCG
Source organism: Anabrus simplex (assembly GCF_040414725.1). Taxonomy (NCBI): domain Eukaryota; kingdom Metazoa; phylum Arthropoda; class Insecta; order Orthoptera; family Tettigoniidae; genus Anabrus; species Anabrus simplex. The sequence continues at coordinate 266,872,084 of NC_090266.1, read as the reverse complement.
ACTACATTTTCACCCAATATGGGGCCTGTCGTCGTAGTTTGTATTTTCCATTAAATCTCCCCGTCCCACTGCAACTGCAAACTGTTCAGCTACGTCATTCACTTCCACTTGAGTGTCCTGTGTAGACTCGGGCTTTCAACAACCCACACGAAAGCAGCTATGAAGTGATTACTTCCAGACGAACAACCTTCCAGAAGCATTTCCTTTCCAGAACAATCGGTCATCTATAAGAGTTTTGTTAACTATTTCAATATAAAACGAGCAAACAAAGAAAAAAGAAACAATGCAACTAACATTTTCAGCTTATGAAGCAATTTCGAGGTAGAAACCTGGAAATTTCATCTCAGTTTTATATACTATCTTATATACTATTTTTATTTAATTTTTCTTAGCGGTTTATTTGAAAACGCTATCATACACTTACAAACAGTATTAGTGCAGAAAATAAATTTAGAGCCTGTACTTTGAAGGTAAGAAACAAGAACAAAATCTAGTTATTTGGGGTTTACTCACTTAATACTAAGAATCATATTTTCAGGTTACTATTTTACAGTATACCATTGACTGTTGTACATTATAAAGTATCTCCGTTTCCCTATGGATTTTGAGGTAAGAATTCCCACTAATCTTTTTATGGATTTCTCTTCTAACAATGACCATGGTTGTACCACTTTTCTCCCTCCACTGCCTCGCATTCACAAAGACGTTCCTTTGAAACAAGGGATTTCATTGTATCTTCAAACCTCAGGCTATATATTGAAAATGTCTTCTATTTGTTGGTAATAAATGAATGCTGGCTGACTTGCACAATTCAAAAGCCGCGTGGTTCATCTCGATTGTTATAATCTGCATCCTGCTGACAGGAAAGGAGTGAGATATGTATAGATAACATGAAAAACCATGTTAATTGTTTATCATCAACCGTTGAGTTACAGTGGACAAGCTCATGTTGATTGAAGTAAATGTTAGTGAACAAAGAGTTTCAATGGTGTTATTTACCGAGAATCAGAGTTCAAAACTTGTCATGTCAACTTGATGGTAGGATTAAAACACTACTGTGAATAGATAACTGGGATTTGAAAACTTTAGAGGAACTAGTTTCCTCATACGACATGACTATCCTTCCGACTGAGCCCGCTAGATGTAAATAGTCACTCATCACACATCTTAATTAATTTGAAACTAACGAACAACTTACTAATAACTGTAATTCACGGCCAAATTGCAGGGTTATTGGTGTCCGCTCATGATGATTTATAACTCTGCATTATGAAGTAGAAGCTCAAAAATATTAAGGACACGGTATGAATCACAGGAATAAAAAATGCCTAGATGGGATTGATGTGAAAGTATATTACAGTACAAGGCAAGAATGTGCTAACGTGGCGTGTAGGAATATGTCGCAAACCCAAGCCGTGACTAACTTTTGAAGTTAAAATATATCATGTTTTGCCGTGGTGCTATAAGGCTTGTTCACTTGAAACATAAACAGATTTGGCAACGATGCAAATGACTTACAGGACAGCTAAGCGTCGAAAGCAGTGTATTGTTTGCTGATTGTAGGAGCAGCTCAGATACTAGTCAATCTGTGTCACGCGTCCGATAAGTAGAGTTAAAAATAGGAGCAAATTTCGTCTATAGACGTAATATTAATAGAAGCACTCTGACAGCTAGCGCAGGAACGGTCCGTTGACTGTCTACCTGCTGGGGTAGAAGGGAGTAGCATTATGGTTGCCAGGAAATCGTGGGCGGAACCACTGCTGTCACCATGGAGATGCCTGCTGTCCGCCTGGATTTGCTGAACCTATCACTTCTCAGTGAGATCTTATCACGAATGGTTCTAACCTCTTTCTTTTTCTACTGTATGGCTGTTTTTAAATATCAAACATTATATTTTAGAAACTAATACAGCACAATTATTTTATGTCAATACTTATTTCGAGCAGGATGAATACTCGTCGAGCGAGAGGGAGGCCGAGGACTCATTGACCTCATGGAAAAATTACTTCCGGCCGGATTGTGGCTATTTATCATAAAAGAGGGGAAATGATATATGATGCAATGGAGTTTTTTTGAAATGGAGGCTGAGAATTTGTCGGAAAGGAATGTTCCTTCAATTCCATTCCAGAAATTCCAGAAACGCACTGCCAAAGCTCTGAAAGTTAGCAAATGTACCGTAATAAGAGTTACGAAGGATATAATACAACAAGAGAGTTCATCTAAACTGTCTACGCCTGAAAAGAGGAGGTCGGAAACTGACAGAATCACAAAGGTGGATCCGTTTCAAGATGATACCATTCACCGTCACATACATTCGCATTACTCCAGGAGGGAACATCCGTCAATTACAAGGCTGCTGATTATACGTCGGGACGATTAATTTAACAACACTCTTCCTTGCTGAAAGTAGTTGATAGCCTTAGTTTTGAATCTGTAAAATGCAGGAGGCCGCGGTTTGAGAAAGGTGGCATAGTTGCTCTAAGGATTTTGTTTCTGAAGAAGATTGGAAAATGAAATCTAATGTCAACTTTTCTTCTTTATTTTACGTGTTACTAAGGTTTATCTTGTTAACATTGATGTTTTCTCGGCCCGTATTTGGAGTCATGATAGGGGCTTTTAGGTTTATGCCGTGTCAAGAAAACAAGGTGAAACTCTTTACGTCTCGCAGAGAACTTTGCTCCGCATCATCAGGAGAATCTCGACTGTTCACGAGGAAGACTTCTACAATAATGAAGGTTTGAATTTAGACGTTAGTAATAGAGGTGTAGGTGGCAGTTCAATCGTCACCAGATGGCTCACCGTACGCAGTACAGCGCTAGCATTCGAAGCGAAAGCTTACAGCATCATCAGAATAGGCCTGGGAGGGGGAGGGATGTGTATAACTGGTGTGCACATATTGAATTATGACTCTGACCCAAGTCTGGAATGAAACATCTGGTGATGAGTAACGTACGAATTTAGAAATCACCGAAAAGGAATAACGATAGTGAAAGGACAGGGAAGAGAACTACCTACGTAAATCCTTAATGGCTGGTAACCACGCATTACTTAATTGGTAGCCAGTGTCCCTTTGGAAATTATCTGGATGTCTACGTATTTCCACAGCTTCCCGTATAGTCCTGGACCTGTAGTGTCTAGTGTGGGTAAGAGCTCGAACATCTTAGAACACGACATCATGACCCGACGATAGGGCTTGCTCAGCTATTGCTAATTTGTCTGGCTGGTTGAGACCTATATTTATTTTGTGTTCCGAGACGCGAGTCCTCGTGGACCGGTATGTTTGGCCAATATATACCTTGCCGCAAGTACAGGGAATTTTGTAAACCCCATGGTGTAATTGTGGGGACAATTTGTCCTTTCTTTCACCTAAACTGCCAGCAACTTTCAGTGACGGTGCCAAAGACGGTTTGTATATCATATCACGTGTACAAGGTTTATCTCGACAAAGGATGAATATGTTGACAGGATATACTTAGGCACTACCCGTGTTAAAGAGACACGAATATGAGATCAAGCAAGTCGTAGTCGTAGTTCGAACAAATAGTCCGGCACTCTACAACAGAATACAGCGGTCTGAATGAACAAGAGAGCGAGAGACAGGAATATCGGAATGTGGCAACACCACGCACCGTCACTACAGTAGGCCCCTTCTCCCTGTACTAGCTGTCAGAACGCTTCTATTAATAATATGACTGTAAACGAATACAATATGTTATATTTCATTTCTTGTACAAAGAAGTTACCTTGAACGGGAAAATTGTAATGGACGGTAACGGACGTCAAAATGCAGCTAACTCGACAGTTGGTGCTGCCTTCGAAAGGATATTACAGATCGTCTGTCTTGCAACCATGGTCTCTCCTCTTGAGACAGTCACGTGTTTTGTCTGTTTGATGAGTAAGCTTTTCACCACAGATCAAACAGTCCCCAACGATGTGGAAGAGTGGTTCAACCGGCAATCAGCGACCTTCATTGCAGAGGTTATGAAGAAACTTGTTTTAGCGTCGGGACCGGTGTATACATGTTAGGGTTGAGGTGATTATGTGTAGAATCTCTCAAACTGTGGTTAGTAGGCTGTCGTTTTGTTGTACTGTATTTTGCCTCATATATACAGGTTGGTCGGAAACAATGTAAACCTGGTATATGAGCGTTAGAAGATTGGTCATGCTGATAAATAATTCGAAATAAATCGATATATTGCACCGTTATTTTATCAGGTGATGATCGCTTCGCGGGCGTGTTCAAATGGGCTCTGCGTGGCAGTGTTGCTAAATCTGCACGTAACTTAAGACGGGCTTGAGAGCAATACCGCAAAATCAGCATCAAACACAAAACCACCGCGGCTTTCAGCCGGTGTCACGGTAGCGTACTTGCTTTGGCGCGATCCTGTCTGCTCGGAGGTCTGTATCCGAACTCTCCCCCTGGAGAAGTTTTATTCTTCTAGTGGTACTGGTGCTCCCATTCCGGCCTTAAGCAACGTACAAATTTAGCAACACCGCCTCGTGAAACCCATTCGAGTTTGCTTGCGAAGTGATCTGAGTGTCTAACATCAGGAGCTGCCAAAATGACAACGGTGTAAGATATCGAATTATTTTCCTCGAATTATTTATCAGCATGACCAACACTCTAACGCTGATATACCCGGTTCACGTTGTTCCCGACCACCCTGTATATTGAGAATTTACAGACACCTAAAACAAAACAAAACCCCATGGCACTACAGCCCTAGAAGGGCCTTGGTCTACCAAGTGACCGCTGCTCAGCCCAAAGGCCTGCAGATTACGAGATGATGTGTAGTCAGCACGACGAATCCTCTCGGCCGTTATTCTTGGCTTTCTAGAGCGGGGCCGCTAGCTCAACGTCAGACAGCTCCTCAATTCTAATCACGCAGGCTGAGTGGACCTTGAACCAGACCTCTGATCCAGGTAAAAATCCTTGATCTGGCCGGGAAACAAACCCGGGGCCTCCGTGTAAGAGGCAGACACGCTACCCCTACACCACGGGGCCGGCATTTACAGACACCTACCATTGTATTAATTGAACTACACTTATATTTTTCAGCATTACAAAGTAACCTATGTAGGAGTAGGCTTCGAAATTCATTGAGGATTTAGAATTGAACCTAACTAAGACATTCGTAAATGTTCTATATACTCTATGCAAGCACGTAATAAATCTATAGAGGGCTAGTGCATAGAAGCAAAGCCATATTTTGGCCTATGACTCACCTCCATGAGCAACATCAGACATTTAACACGTCACTTGATGATCTTAATGCATATTTCACGAAACGGGGGTTCAGTCTAATACACTTAATGCACACGATGTAAAGCTCGGCCCGTCATTTTCATTACCTGATAGCTACCACTGGTCTCCTTACACGTATTTTCAATTATTGTCTGAATATTGGCAACTTGGCGTCAATTAGCATATACGCAAATTTGCAATCACAGGGCCTACGAAATAAGGTTCTAAGAAGTCATCTTACTACTACACACACTGCAAGCTCCCTGTCTCTCTAATGTGATATAACAGTGCATGTTTAAGTACTAGATTAGCTACACATCCAATCACTCCTTGATCGTGCGCTGTCTGATCCCCAGAAAGATATCATCAAGTGCCTTACCGTAAGTGACTGAAGACGTCAGACAAGCTATGAAAGAAAAACTGGTAAGAATACTCTTCTTCTTATTATTATTAATCTGTTTACCCTCCAGGGTTGACTCTCCCTCGGACTCAGCGAGGGATCCCACCTGTGCCGCCTCAAGGGCAGTGTCCTGGAGTTGAGACATTGAGTCGGGGGATACAACTGGGGAGAATGACCAGTACCCCGCCCAGGCGGCCTCACCTACTCTTCTGAACAGGGGCCTTGGTGGGGAATGGGAAGATTGGGAGGAATAGACAAGGAGGAGGGAAGGAAGCGGCCGTGGCCTGAAGTTAGGTACCATCCCGGCATTTGCCTGGATGAGAAGTGGGAAACCACGAAAAAGCACTTCTAGGATGGCTGAGGTGGGAATCGAAATCACCTCTACTCAGTTGACCTCCCGAGGCTGAGTGGACCCCGTTCCAGCCCTCGTACCACTTTTCAAATTTTGTGGCAGAGCCGATAATCGAACCCGGTCCTCCTGGGGTGGCAGCTAATCACACTAACCACTACACCACAGAGGTGAACGCAAGAATACTCACACTTCTAAATTTCAGCAGTACTGTAAGCACATTATCCAGAAACATTTAAAATACACTGACTGACAGAGCAAATGCAGCACCAAGAAGGAGTGGTTCGAAAGGGATGAAAGTTGGGGAAAAAACAGAGACGGCACGGACGAATAATTTATGTTTATTTCAAACCGATATGCAGGTTACACAATGCGCACGGCATCGACTCAGTAGGATGTAGGACCACCGCGAGCGGCGATGCACGCAGAAACACGTCGAGGTACAGAGTCAATAAGAGTGCGGATGGTGTCCTGAGGGATGGTTCTCCATTCTCTGTCAACCATTTGCCACAGGTGGTCGTCCGTACGAGGCTGGGGCAGAGTTTGCAAACGGCGTCCAATGAGATCCCACACGTGTTCGATTGGTGAGAGATCCGGAGAGTACGCTGGCCACGGAAGCATCTGTACACCTCGTAGAGCCTGTTGGGAGATGCGAGCAGTGTGTGGGCGGGCATTATCCTGCTGAAACAGAGCATTGGGCAGCCCCTGAAGGTACGGGAGTGCCACCGGCCGCAGCACATGCTGCACGTAGCGGTGGGCATTTAACGTGTCTTGAATACGCACTAGAGGTGACGTGGAATCATACGCAATAGCGCCCCAAACCATGATGCCGCGTTGTCTAGCGGTAGGGCGCTCCACAGTTACTGCCGGATTTGACCTTTCTCCACGCCGACGCCACACTCGTCTGCGGTGACTATCACTGACAGAACAGAAGCGTGACTCATCGGAGAACACGCCGTTCCGCCATTCCCTCATCCAAGTCGCTGTAGCCCGGCACCATGCCAGGCGTGCACGTCTATGCTGTGGAGTCAATGGTAGTCTTCTGAGCGGACGCCGGGAGTGCAGGCCTCCTTCAACCAATCGACGGGAAATTGTTCTGGTCGATATTGGAACAGCCAGGGTGTCTTGCACATGCTGAAGAATGGCGGTTGACGTGGCGTGCGGGGCTGCCACCGCTTGGCGGCGGATGCGCCGATCCTCGCGTGCTGACGTCACTCGGGCTGCGCCTGGACCCCTCGCACGTGCCACATGTCCCTGCGCCAACCATCTTCGCCACAGGCGCTGCACCGTGGACACATCCCTATGGGTATCGGCTGCGATTTGACGAAGCGACCAACCTGCCCTTCTCAGCCCGATCACCATGCCCCTCGTAAAGTCGTCTGTCTGCTGGAAATGCCTCCGTTGATGGCGGCCTGGCATTCTTAGCTATACACGTGTCCTGTGGTACACGACAACACGTTCTACAATGACTGTCGGCTGAGAAATCACGGTACGAAGTGAGCCATTCGCCAACGCCGTGTCCCATTTATCGTTCGCTACGTGCGCAGCACAGCGGCGCATTTCACATCATGAGCATACCTCAGTGACGTCAGTCTACCCTGCAATTGGCATAAAGTTCTGACCACTCCTTCTTGGTGTTGCATTTGCTCTGTCAGTCAGTGTATTAAACACAGTTTCATAAACAAGGTTAAAACATGCTTTAGGTACCTTATATACCATAATAACAGCATAATATCTGAGGATAATATATCACAGTGTTATACCAGAGAGACAGGAGCCCTCAAAAATTTGTTTTAACGGCCTCTTTTGCTTATCCATCATACTAGTAATACGTCCACCAAAATAAGGTAGAATAAAAAAACTTTCCCTACCGAATCTTGAAATATGACTCCTCATCAGTTTCATAAATAATATACCTGACGCAATCAGATTTACAAATACCGATAAACATCGATTAAATTTTTACGCTGATGACACTTCTCTCCTCCTCAACTTTAAGAAGTTGCAATATTTAATCATCGGCTACTGGAGAATATCGGCAATATGTCTTCCCCGGTGACATTAAGAACAACCCCAATCTCCTAGTGTAAAGTAGTAAGAAACCTCGGTTTAACTTGGGAATATTATGATCTTTAGAAGATTGAAAGGACACCAAAACAAATGGTAGTATTATGTCTTCCACTGAAACATCTCATGCTCTGCAAATATAATAAATACATGCCAAAAGTTGAACGAATACCTTCACCTACTCATGTAAGTTAAGTTCACGTTACCATAACACGTAAATAACAAACTGATCCAGGCACGAATGCTACCAGTTTCTTATCACCGTAACGTTGTTCTAGTTGGAAAAATTAATTACATAGTTTATTTATAGTCATACACGTTGCAAATAAAACATATTAGTACGGTACTTATTTTTCTACCGTTCGTGGCCTAGGTAACTGCAGTTATGTTCTTGTTCGTGAACCATGAGCAACGGCTGAGTGACCTAGTGAGTGGTTCGGATACAAGTTATCATGAAGAGGAAGTGGACATCTCAGGAATATTCAGAGTCGTGGCTTTCTTCGTACTCAGGTGGCTACGACTATCCAATCCGCCTTTGGTCCCTAATCCGTAAGAGTGGAAACACGCACTTGAACTACCCTACGTGTACGTAAGGCAAGGAACCTACTCAACAGAAATGTACGGTACACGCTCAGAATGTTATCGAAAATCCCCTGACCCCTAGGAGTGACGGAATCCCACTTGCATTTGACAAGCTACGGACCTTTTGCAGCCAGGATGAGTGGCTCAGACGATTGAGGCGCTGGCCTTCTGACCCCAACTTGGCAAGTTCGATCCTGACTCAGTCCGGTGGGATTTGAAGATGCTCATAAACGTCAGCCTCGTGTTGGTAGATTTACTGGCACGTAAAAATGCACCTGCGGGACCAAATTCCGGCACCACGGCGTCTCCAACAACCGTAAAAGTAGTTAGTGGGACTTTAAGCCAATAACATTATTATTATTATTATTATTATTATTATTATTATTATTATTATTATTATTATTATTATTATTATTATTATTAATCCTCGGGATAACATCGTGGACGGAATGAAAATCCATGGGTTGTTTTCAATATAGCAGATTACTGAGGAAGAAGTTAGCTACACTGAGGTATTATGGGATTAGGAGTAAGTTATTAACTTTAATCAAATGCATTGTATGTTGACAATTAATTGGAAAAAAAAACTCGTGTCCTCATCCCGAGGTGGCACAGCTCTTTTCAGGCATACCCCTATTGGAGGTGAGCTGCATGTACCATTTCGACCACATACTAGCCCTCCTGTCATACTTAAATTACTGGCAGTACCGGGAATCGAACCCGAGCCCCTGACGACAGCAGCCATTAACACTAACCGTTACGTTACCGAGGCGGAGTGGGGCACAGTAACAAATGGTGGTATTGTTACGTATATACCTTCGTCGGTTTTATTACTCTACTTTTTTCAGGATGACCCAATAAATGCACACACACACACACACACACACACACAGAGTTCTAATCAGGTATGAATTACCACACTTACTAATTCCTGTCTATACAAGTCTTTCTTCTTTACGGCACAGCAGGCAGTCCGGCCCGTTGCTATACTTGGGGACGGTTAATCCTTACTTTCACTTCCCCAAGACCAGTCCCCTCATACAGCAGCTCTGTGTAGACCGCTGGATCTAGACACATGGCTACGGAACACTCAACAAATTATGACCGTTCGTTAGTTCGACTCCGGACAGAGTCCATCAATTCACACAGTCATATGCAGTGAACAACGAAACAGCAGCAACTCAACGGTATTCAACAGCAGGACGATACTCACAACAGCGAAAATTAACACAGGTCCATTTACCCTCAAACTGACGATAGCGGCTTCCCTCGCTGACACACGGCGATCGTCAGTTCACAGAAATGCTCCAACACACAGTACTCTCAAATAGTACACAGTCTATTGTTCCGCACGTCTTCTGCAGACCAACCACTCTCTTGACACTCCGACAAACCAACAACAGTTCCTCGTTCAGACCTCGCTGGGACACTAGCAACAGCCAACACCTCTGTCACCCTCATCCCAGCCACGGAACCACATCCCACTGAATCTAACACTGACTCCACCACGGAGTCCACAACTCACTCCAAGTCCAGCACCAACGCTAACTCCACCACGAAGCCCAACACTTACTCCGAATCCAGCACCAACGCTGTCTCCATCACGGCGCCCAACACTCACTGACTGCTAGTGGATAGCCTCCATTTTTACACGAAGGGCGTACTATATTTTTCTACCCAAATGAGGTACATTACACATCACTTGTTACGTCCACCTTCTCAAATAATCTCCTTGTAACTGTACGCACTTTTGCCACCGATGTGTCAGTCTCTCCAGACCTTCCTGAAACCATTCTTTCGGAGTGCTGCGTACCCATGCCTTGACAGCTGCATCCACTTCTGCAAAATCGGCAAAATGGTGACCACGCAGAGGTTTCTTGATCATGGCGTTGCAGAATTTGTCTGGACACGTCCACACACCTCTGCTTTTCGTCTGCAGACGTGAGTCTAGGCACTCACGTGGATGACACCTTCCCCAACGATAAGTGGCCGTGCACGATCCGCTGCAGGGTGTTTCGGCTAATTCCCGTGGCTGCCTCCTTTTCCGTAAATGGGATGCGTTTGTTTCCTTGGATGGCCTTTTAGACCCGGGCAATGTTGGCTGGTGTTGACACTGCCACGTGCCATCCAGAACTGGTTCCCTTGTTCACCGATGTGTGCCCTGTTTTCCAACATTCCACCCAGTTGTAAACTCATTTTCCGTAGCGGCGCATGTTCTTCACAGACTGCCACCAAGCGCCGATGGATTTCTGGAGTAGTCACGCCTTCTTTCCATAGGATCTAAGTCGTATAGCGCTGTCCCTGTCAATTGCTTTCCATCTTGTGTGCTTCTACGCTGACAGTGTTGTTATGAAATGGCTATGACGAGTGCATTCTTTGCCCTGTGGGTGTGCTGCTACCAAACGGTGGAACAAGGCACTAGTTACACGTCACCACCTTCAAAAGTGAAATGGGAACCATACCCGGACGTACAAATATAAAGTGTGAAACAATATAGTACGCCCCTCGCAGATCGGGTGCTATGAGCCAAGATTTCCGGGAGGTGGCTGGAGACAGACCATTCCCGTAGAATCTCCACGAAACTAACAGGTAAGCCAGCCGATGAAAATAATACACGGAAAGGCTGGCCTCACCACACAAGCCAGCTGGGAGATACCCGGTCGTCTGAGTCACTAGCCCCTTCCTGGAAATAGCGAAAGGGGCTACCACGGGGTTGGCCCGTAACATTACACCCTCAGGGAACTCATCGCCTCCCGGAAGGCGCAGCTCTCTTTCTCACGGCATCCTCGCTTGAGTATATATCGTGGCTTCGTGCACTGCGAAGTGGTAAGGCAGTGGGAGCGGGGGAAGGTGACGATCCCCGTCCCTCCACGTCTCAATCCAGGCGTGACGGCTCCAGTTTCCTTCGAGCCCCACGGTGATCACTCGGCAGGAAATTAAGTGCTCGGCCTCCCTCCTGGAAAAGAACTCCCAGTCTTCCGGACAAGGTTCTTGGGACAGAGCATCGATCTGCAGAACATGCCTTATCTCGTGGAGACCCTCGTCGGCCTTTCTCTGTCCGTCACCCATCATCTTCAGGCCATCCTCTGTCTTCTTTTGGCCGTCTTCTCCTTGTGGCTTTCCGACGCCTTCTGGCGGTCCTTCATCTTACTATGGTCGTCTTCAGTATTTTTCTGACCATCTTCAGCCCTTCCCTGGTCGTCTTCTACCGCCTTCTTCTCGCTGTCCTCCATATTCTTCTGCGAGTCATCTGTCTTCTCCTGGTCGTCTTCTTCCGTCTTCTACTGACCGTCCCTTATCTCCTCTATCATCCTTTCGAGGCTATATACTATCCTCTTGTGACTACCTTCCACCTTCTTGCAGTATTCCTCAAACTTATGTCACATCCTCTGCTGGCCTTCTTCCACGTTCTTCATCGTCTCGAAGAGCGTCTTCAACTAAGCCTCCATTTTCGTGTGGCCTCTGGTCTCAACTGGAAAGCAGCAATTAACACAAGATGAAATCCGATGTTTCGGAATGCTCCCGACGGCAGTCGAAACCTGTAGTAGAGGTGTTTCAGTAGTGGTGTACCAGTACGCGGCACCTATTCTCGCAATGAAGCAGTGACAACCTGCTCAGGAGCCTCTTCGCTACCGGTCCACTGCTACTGTGACAGCCTTGCACTGCAACCTGCAGTTTGCTGTACCGGGAAGTGTGGAACCTCTTCGCTACCTATCCACTGATACTGTGACAGTCTTGCACTGCAACCTGCAGTTTGCTGTACCGGGAAACGTTGTTACTGCTAACCGCAAACTCTCCAGTGGTACAGTTGTCCGTCGTCGCCGTCCTGCACCGTTTAGGAGGTTGTGATAAGAACAGGACGGAGACACACCGGTACGGTGTTTATTATTTCATGTGAAGGATAGATATGCACAGTAATCTACATCAATACTAAAACGTTTCTGCAAATTATTACTACTATTCTTGCAAGTTGCTTCACGTCGCACCGACACATGTAAGTCTCATGGCGACGATGGGATAGTAAAGGACTAGGAGTGGGAAGGAAGCGGCCGTGGCCTTAATTAAAATACAGCCTGGTATGAAAATGGTAAAGCACGGAAAACGAGGGCTGACAATAGTTGGGTTCAAACACACTATACCGAGCTCGATAGCTGCAGTCGCTTAAGTGCGGCCAGTATCCAGTAATCGGGCGATCGCGGGTTCGAGTCCCACTGTCGGCAGCCTTGAAGATAGTTTTCCGTGGTTTTCCATTTTCACACCAGGCAAATACCGGGGCTGTACCATAATTAAGGCCACGGCCGCTTCCTTCCAACTCCTAGGCCTTTCCTATCCCATCGTTGCCATAAGACCTATCTGTGTCAGTGCGACGTAAAGCAAATAGCAAAAAAAAGAAAATAGCAAACACACTATCTCCAAAATGCAAGCTCAGAGCTGCGTACCCCTAACCGCACGGCAAACTTCCTCGTATAATTACTGTTATTATTATTAATGATTGTTTATCTTAACAAAAAGTCATTTTGGATCCTCTAACTAAACATATAATATGGCGAATAGTGTAAATGAACATTTTAAATTCACAAAACTGAATATTTTTTATACGTCAGATATTTCAAAATGATTATTGGCGATCTCTAAACAATATTTCAGGCCATTCACATGTCAGAATATTAGGGAACAATTGCACGCAATATGCTCTCATTTTCAGGGTTGGGAAATAATTGAATAAAAGTAAGCGGATTACTTGTAATGATTACATTCATAGCAAATTTTACTTTTAATCGCTACTTTTTACTAAAAAGTAATTCTTGCTAGTAATTTACTTCATGAAATAATATTGTGCCGGGCTGAGTAGCACATACGGTTGAGGCGGTGGACATCTGACGCCAACTTGGCAGGTTTGATCCTGGTTCAGCCCGGTGGTATTTGAAAGTGCTCAAATACGTCAGCCTTGTGTCAGTACATTTACTGGCAAGGTAATGAACCCCTGAAGAACAAAATCCCGGCACCTCGGCTTCTCCGAAAACCGTTAAAGTAGTTACTGGGACGTAAAACAAATTATTATGCATTTATATACTGAAGATAATAAACATATCTTCGAGTCTTTCATCTTCAACCTAAGACCGGTTTGTCACAATCCAATCAGATAAGACAGGTGTGATCATGGTTTATCATCGAAGAACAGAGCAAATCGTGCATCCCCGGGCTACGTAGGTCTACTATGCTATTCCTGGGGATGGTTAATCCTTACATTCACTTCCACAAATACAGTCACCCCATACAGCAGCTGTGTGTAGACACCTGGATCTGAACACAGAGCTACGGGACACAAAAATTATGTTGACTTTTCAATGATTCGATTCCTAAGACAGTCCAGTAATTCACACAATCACATGCAGTGCATAACAGTATTCAACAGAAGGGTGATACTCACAACAGCGAAAATTAACACAGTTTCAATTACCTTCACACTCACGATAGCTGCTTCCCTCGCTGACTCACGGAAATACTTTGACACACAGTACTCTCAGATAGTACACAGTCTAATGTTCCGCACGTCGTCTGCAGTCCAACTAGTGGCTTGACACTCCGACACACCAACAACAGTTTCTCGTTCAGACTTCGGTGGGACACTAGCGATAGCCAACACCTCTGTCACCCTCAGCCCGGCTACGGAACCCCGAACACACTAAATCTCACACTGACTCCACCACGGAGTCAACATTCAGTTCGAGTCCCGCACCGACACTGACTCCACCACGGAGCCCAACAGTCACTTCGAGTCCAGTACCAACGCCGACTCCACCACGTAGTCCAACACTCACTCCGAGTCTAGCACCAACGGTGACTCCACCACGGAGCCCAACAGTCACTTCCAGTACAGTGCCAACACCGACTCCACCACCTCCACCACAGAGCCCAGCACTCACTGGCTGTCCGCGGGTAGCCCCCCTTTTTATAGACCGGGTGATGTGAGCCAGAATTTTCGGGAGGTGGCTAGATGTAGACCATTCCTGTAGAATCTCTAAGAAACTAACAGGTAAGCTAGCCGACGAAAACAGTATACGGAAAGGCCTGGTCGTCTGAGTCATTAGCCCTTTCCTAAAAATTACCAAAGGGGTTAACATGGGACTGGCACGTAACAGTACGAATACAGTAGTTCTTGGTTGGAATTAGTTGCAACGGTTGAATTACAATCTTTCACTCTTCTTCTACATGGTGATTATGGATCATTTGCTGTAAAGTATAAAATTACAAGGAAGGAGTTATTTGGATGGAAAAGTGGTAAGCAATTTACCACTTTTGAAAAGCTCTCTCTGGAACCATTTGCTTTATTAACTTGATTGTTTTCCGGAATTTATTTTATGTCCTTTCAAAATTCTGAATCATTTAGAAGGCTAAGGAGATGTTTAATGTTTATTTAACACAGCTTTATTGTCACAATTTGTTGACAATATTAAATTTCAGTTCAAAGGTTGTTGATACCGGTAATGAAAAATAAGGTAATGCAAAAATACTCAGTTTGTTAGGATTTTAAGTAAATATGAGCATTTCTGATTGATATCTGGTTAATAAGACATAAAATCGTTGTTTCTCAGTCGGTTACTTTCCGAGCTACTGGAAACTAGCTTATATTTCACCCGTTCTTAAAGTGGAAAGTACCAAGCTCGATAGCTGCAGTCGCTTAAGTGCGACCAGTATCCAGTATTCGGGAGATAGTAGGTTCGAACCCCACTGTCTTCAGCCCTGAAGATGGTTTTCAGTGGTTTCATACTTTCATACCAGGCAAATACTGAGGCTGTACCTTAATTAAGGCCACGGCCGCTTCCTCCCCACTCCTAGCCCATTTCTGACCTTCGTCGCCATAAGACCTACCTGTGTCGGTGCGATGTAAAGCAACTTGCAAGCTAAAAAAAGTGGAAGGTGGTCGGATAAAGCAAATTATCGCCCTCACCTAAAGGTCCTTTTCCGTACGTATTCTAGCAAAGCTTAATACCTTATCTGCCAGCAAGAAACTAGAAATATTCCTATCGTTTCCCTCCTTCTCTCTCACGACATTTCCCATGTAACTTTATATCCTTCTTGTTCTTTCCTGCTTCTGCTCTTGTATTCGAATGTGTTTTCCTTTTCTTATGCCGTTGTTTCTGTAAATATGTATTGTATAGGATTGTACAGCTTTTATAGTGTATATTTGTGTCCTTTGTAAATATTTGTACCGATCTCGATAGCTGCAGTCGCTTAAGTGCGGCAAGTATCCAGTAATCGGGAGATGGTGGGTTCGAGCCCCACTGTCGGCAGCCCTGAAAATGGTTTTCCGTGGTTTCCCATTTTAACACCAGGCAAATGCTGGGGTTGTACCTTAATTAAGGCCACGGCCGCTTCCTTCCAATTCCTAGGTCTTTCCTATCCCATCGTCGCCATAAGACATATCTGTGTCGGTGCGACGTAAAGCAAATAGCAAAGAAAATAAATAAAACATATATATTCATAGGTATCTTTCATTTTAGATTAGTAGCTATTATGCATGTGTGCCTCCGTAGCTCAGGCGGCAGTAAGTCGGCCTCTCACCGCTGGGTTCCATGGTTCAAATCACGGTCGCTACATGTGAGATTTGTGCTGGAGAAAGCGGAGGCGGGTCAGGTTTTCTCCGGGTACTCCAGTTTTCCCTGTCATATTTCATTCCAGCAGCACTCTCCATTATTATTTCACTTCATCCACCACTCAATACTCATTGCCCCGGAGGAGTGCTACATGTTTCGGCCATCGGCACAATTCCTGTCCTCCCCGCTAGATGGGGGACTTCATTAATTCCATTCCTGACCCGGTTGAATGACAGGAAACAGGCTGTGGATTTTCATTTCAGCTATTTTACATGGTCGGATCTTTGTAATTCAGCATTATGCTGTTACTGATCCTGAATAAATAAATAAATAAATAAATAAATAAATAAATAAATAAATAAATAAATAAATAAATAAATAAATAAATAAATAAATAAATAAATAAATAAATAAAATCTTACCTATCGATTTCTATATCTTCCCTTTTCTAGAAGACACTGTACAATTGAATAATTTTGCCTTGTGCAATATATACTCAACAGGATATTACTACAGACAAAAAATGAATTAAAAATATAAAATGTACTATAAATTCATCAAAATTTAAGCATTAATAAAGGGATATGATATTGGGCTTCGTTTCAAAATAATTGAAAACCTTTCCGAATATGGTAACACATCCTCCTTTAGTTTCATACGTTTTTCTTCTAGGTAAGCTCTGCAACACCGTGGTGGTGAACGAGGTTGTGATTAAATGGGTTGAAGTAAGAGAGGAAATGTACGATTCCACAGACTCCAAAGCCGATAACTTATATCGAAGAGAAATATTACTTATACGACTGCCACGATTCTTTACTCTGACAGCCACACATTACATCTTGTAGTACGGAGAAACTATAAATTGATTTTGTATCAATGGACCGGCAACATTTGGACGCTGCTGTGTTATAACATAAGATTTTATGGTACAATACGCCTTAAATCGTTAGTCCCGTTTTGTAAATGTATTAAATTGACTATGGCAAACAAAAAATTTTAAGAGGATTTGTTTAATTTATTCCACATAGTATCCTCCAAGATATTTTCAAATCAAGTCAAAATCTCTTTATATGCAAATGAGGTGTCTACCTCGGTGGCAAATGGTACACTAAAATACATTGTTGTCAAGCACTAAATATTAAATTAACAAGAGAAGAAAATTTTCCCTAAATACAATATTATACAATTTACGCTAACAATTTTTTTCTATTAAACACACAGCTCATCCTTAACAAATTTTTATTGTTAACAAAATTCTACTTATAATATCTCCTGTACTACTTATAAATATAGTCAACTGATATACAGTATGTGGAATTACTTCAAATGATACTATACAACTGGTATAAGATTAAAATTTACACTGCATTTATTTACTTATTTTTTTTTTTACCCATTCTGGAACCTAAGTAGTATAACGACCTGCTGCGTCTTAACCAGGGCCCCTTTTGCCATCACTTTTCAGAGTTCCTGAAGGGCCTTCACAGCTACCGTAGCGGTCCCAGGGCCCTCGAAGTCCCCACTGTACTTCACCCCTACAGCCAGTCCCCTACTTTGGCTGTCCAAACTCCTTAGACCAGGGGATGGAATTCATTTATTCACACACATTTTTTATTTACATTAACCTGCACTGGTCGAATGCCCTCTAACATTTCATTTATTTTCTCAGTTGCAGTTTATTCTCTTCTTGAATATCTGTACAGATTTTGGAAAAGGATCAAACACTACCCCTGGTAAACTGTTCCACTCCTTCACACACTTCCCAATAAATGAAAATTTACCCCAATCGCTTCTGCTAAAATTCCTTCTAATTTTTTATTTGTGGTCAGTCCTGCCGATATAATTATTTTCCAACTGAAGCCTCTCACGGATATCTCCCCATGCTTCTTCTTCTTCTTCTTCTGTATTGGCTCTATATAATCCTATAAGTCTAATTTTCTCCCTTCTCTTACTTAAAGTTTCCCACCCAAGTTCCTTTAACATTTCTGATACACTACTCTTTCTCCTGAAATCGCCTGTTACAAATCTTGCTGCTTTCCTCTGCACACTATCTATTTCTTTAATTAGGTATTCTTGGTGAGGGTCCCAAACACTGTTTGCATATTCCAATAATGGACGAACCATACTTAAGTAACTTTTCTCTTTTAATTCTTTCTTGCATCCTTTAAATAGCCTCATTATGACATGTAACGATCTGTATGCTTTCCCAACAATATCATCCACATGATCCTTCCAGTGCAAATTACTTTCAAATCTCACCCCTAAGTATTTGTACTTGCCATCTTTTGGGATAACTACCTCATCCAAAGTATATTCAAATTCAGTTTTAAAACTCCTGTTTGTAATTGTTGTAACAGTTGATTTGCCTCCATTAACCTTCATATTATTCCCTTCAACCCATTGCTGGATACTCTCAAGGTCCCTTTGCAATTCTGAACAATCCTCAATGTTATTTATATCCCTATAAACAATTATGTCATCTGTCATACAATCTGATTTTTGATATTATATTATTATCTAAATAATTTACGTATATTAAGAAAAGTAACGGACCGATTATACTACCCTGTGCAATTCCCTTCCAAACTTTCTCTTCCTGTGACACTTTATTTCCTACTTTGACATTCTGAACCCTTGAATTTAGAAATTGAGTGTTATGAAAGGTGTTGCTCATAGGGTCAGTCGTGCTGCAGTAGCACTTTTCGGCCCAGTGGGGAAAGCAATTGCAAACTACCTCACTCCTCATCTTGCCTAGTACGCCTCATTTTGGTGCTCACATTGGTTTTTGCATTTCCCTTATAACCGCATAATCATTGCTGGTGCTATTTGAGAATCTAACCAGCCTCTGGGCTGATGACTTAACAGACAGACATTTTATTTATAGAGAATGCATACTTTACTGCCTTACAAGTACTATTTCTCATACGTCGCAGCGCTTCCGTGTTTTGTTTGTCTAACACTGTCGTGTGTTAAGTCTTTTCTCACTAAAGTTATTTGGTGTCGTTTTATTGATTTTTCTCGTGCGATGCAATTTGATGAAGGGCTGTCACTTCATTCGTCACTTCACAGTAGTGCTGCAAAGGAAGAAAGAAAATATGGCATAATTTCCTGAATTATATCACAATATGCAGGAATTAATTGGCTATAAAAAGCTATGGCCTACGTACATTAGAAGAATTCTGTGGACTAGCGAACTGAAATACAGAGATAGATTACCGCTTACAGTGTTTTTTTTTTTTGGAAATGGCTGTTCTATGGACTTTTTCACTGAATTTTTGAAAGGTTGTAAATGAACGTCTAACGTGATAACTCCAATAACATAGCAAAATTCATAAGAATCTGGAAATTGTTGGAGAAATATGTGGAAGAAGAAAGGATGGATATTTTGAAGAAACAATCATACTACTACATCTCGTTAGGGCCCTAACTGATTCAATAAATGGTTTATTGGTCCAGGGATCATGATATTTTTCCTTTAAAAATGTAATATATCTATTGGTCCTGGGATCATGCTATTTTTCTTTCAATAAAAATCATTTTTGTGGTACTCACGATATTTCTCTGTAATGTGCCTGGCAATCCACCACTCTCTCTCTTTACCAAAGTGCAGTTGCCTCTACACTTTCTGCTGACGCATCTGCCTTCCTTCGGCGATAGCTTTAGGTCTTGTAGCTTCCTTATAACACGGTCATTTGCCTCGTTAAAGAACGCGATAACTTCCTGTATGTTGCTGACCTCAATTTTGCTTTTCGAACTGCCCGCGATAGACATATGGACAAGGATAATGAGAATTCACAGACATAGCACTCCCATTCATCGGTGCCAGCCCTGGACCTCAAGAAAAAAACAAAAGACGGTGCGAGCAGCGGAATGCAACAAAATGGAGTCCTGTCTATAGCCCGTAAGTACGAATACATATTTCTCTATAGATTTCTCTAGTAACGACGGTATTTGTTATTTTACCTCAGATTTTAGACCTTATTTGAGTAAACGCAATTATTATCTTCCATTTGGGACAAATATTATAGTGACATTTCGTGGATCAGATTCGTTCACATAACCTACCTAATGAAATACATTCCAAATGAGATTATTACTTCCAAAGGCGTAAATAACCAAGGTACAGCCTAAATTATCTTTACTATATTTTCAAGTTTCAGCGAAAAATCAGTATAGTCATGAATATAAGAATATCACCATGTTTGTAAAACAGAGGATTTCTTTCGAGAGATATGTCCTAAGAGGAAACGCTAGATATTGCACCCGTCCACCCTCTGAGTCCCAGACTAGCATTAACCTCAGGGGTGTCGGCTCATATTTTAAGTCATCAAAATCATAAATATAGAGGCATCAGTGAACACAGGGATGAACGGGGCATGCAAACATATAGAGTGGGGAACGCTCAATCATAATCTTGAATTGAAGGGCTCCAAGATAGTACTAGGAAGTGGCATTTAAAATTTATCAAGGACATAATATCTAACAACAATAAAAAGATTATGAGAATGGTTTCCTTTGAAAATAAATGCCAGAAGGAGCAGTTTATTGCGCCATCCGGCGCGCTGAATTTAGATGCACTTTACAAAAACAATGATTTTACAACACATTAAATAATAAGGTTATTTGCTTCACCGCAAGTGGTGACAATACACTTATAATGTCCATCTTGAAAAAAACACAACTTCGGGGTATGATTCACTAATTGATCACGTTGGGATCGAACCAGTGTCCGTACGATCTGATGGTACACAAGGACGAGCCTTCTTTACATCGAGAGCCAGACAATAATTCAAATTTATCGTCGGCTTCCCGATTCAAATTAGATTGAGTACCTCCGACAATATCTACATTTCCCGATGTCGGCAATCGGGTTGAGTAAAGCAACGATGATTAAGGAAGGTGCATTTCACGGACGGGCCCTATAATTTATCTAGCTGATGCCACGCCAACTGGAACTCGCCTCTACAAATATTTACGCATGATCTAATATTTTATTACACGGCGTTCCGCCATTATAACACTACTTTAATAATTATGACAATTATTTAATATTTTAATATATTCTCACTGACACATTGACATTTAATTTTACCATATAATACCCCTGAGGTACCAGAGACACAATCTTATTTATGTACACTAATTTATCTTCGTCCTTCTCCCGCACAAAGGACTGGGCACAAAACGACGGAATGTCGATCAAATCGCCCGGCTCGCTTCACAGTCTCCGACACGGCACGTCCGAATTAATATCAAATCGCACTCTTGATGTGTTCATTATGATGGCGGTTTTATTTCAGCTACCTACTGTACAGGCTCAATTATTCACTAAGATTTCCTTTTACTGTCCGCCACACAGTTTAGTACACCTGCTTTCACTGTTACTTTAAAAGAAGATATTTTATCACTCCTTTCTACTATTACATCTTTACTTGAATTCACCATTTACCGATCGTAGGCTCAGACCGTATCATGATCTGGCGTGATCTAACTTTACTCGACCCGCGGGTGACTGGAACACAAAACGACCTGATTCAGAGTAACAAGTCTCTTCGCCCGAGCTCCGAATACAATTGAGAGTTTGTACGTAAGTGCGGTCGTCCGTAAAATGAGGTAGCGCGTAAAATGAGTAAAACGAGTGTTCCTTATACTCGTATTTATTGATGGAGGGCCTTACTGATGGATTAGCTGACGTCATGCCTTGGAGAGGGGGGGTGGATTTCTCAAATCGGCACTGGCAGTCCGAACTGGAAGTTAAAATTAACACCAAATTAATCCCCTCATCTGGAAGATACACTGGGTTTAATATGATCTCCTAACGATCACAGATTTTGGAGATAGTAACAGATATCGCTCCACAATATTTCGCGGGTTTCGTAGCGTCCCTCACGGTGTGGGCATCTTCCGGCCATTAGCGTTCAAGATGCCCTGTTTCCAGGAAATTCAGTCTTCAATTTATTTAATTTGCAGCTTATTATTTATTCTTCTTCTACGCATGACATCCAAAAAGTTCCTTAATTTGATTCATATAATTGCAATAATTGATTAATGATTACTTTCGAAAATAAATTGACACTTCATTTCATAACTTTCAAGAGCATATTCCTGGCTGGCCAACTGAATTTTGTGATTGGACTAGAGCAAGCGGTTTATTTGAATCTTCCTCCGTAACAACTTGACAAACCTATGCCCTGAGGGTCTGGTCTTTTCCATTCCCCAATTCCGAGAATACGTGACATCACGAAAACTTTCTGCCTGACACAAATACATCTTCGCAGCGCTAATGTTGCAACATTTCCATTGTTTCTGGCTAATATTTTTCTTATCGTACGAAACATATTTGTGTACATCCGAACCTTCTGGTCGGTATATTAAGAGGCCCCCTACCTAGAAGCAGAACTCTAGCCATTGTGACAGGCTAATCCTCACGGCTCCGCTATGTCGCGCAATCAGCTCGTGTTTCAACACCACTGGTATAGAATATTGTCAACCAATTTCCTTCATTTCAATACGCGTACCATATTCTACTTTGGATATCAAATCCTGATTAAATTACGATCCCTATCACTCGCGTACAATATGGAATTTTCCTAAATATGGAAATCTGAAATGAAAGCTGGTAATTTTCTCCTGACTGTTCAAATTGCTTATTCATAGTCAACGGAGCAATTTGTATCATCATGTTTTAATTTCAGATGTCTGGCTGCGTGGCTGAATGGTTATCGCACTGGCCACTGGTGCAAGAGATCACGGATTCCTTTCCCGACTACATCGGGTATTTTAACCATCATTGATTAATTCCAATTGTTCGGGGGCTGGGGGTGTGTGTGACGTCTACAGCTTTAAATTCATCATAGCTAGGGCCTTATCCTCACAGACGCACGGGTCGGCTATCAGGCGTCAGCTCGAAAGAGCTGCACTAGGCCTTTCCAGAGGCCACACACCATTATTATTAATATCAGGTCCGCCTCCGTAGCGTAACGGTTAGTGTTATTAGCTGCCGTCCTGGGGGGCCCGGGTTCGATTCCCGGTACTGCCAGGAACTTAAAATTGGCAGGAGGGCTGGTATGTTGTTGAAATGGTACATGCAGCTCACCTCCAATGGGGGTGTGCCTGAAAAGAGCTGCACCACCTCAGGATGAGCACACGAGTTTACTTAACTATTTTGAAGTTCATTAATCACGGTAAGATGTACGAAACATTTTGTTTTCGAAAGCTATTTTACGGTAATTTAGTGGTGAAATAACTATGAAAGATGTGGTATTTTATCATAAGAGCAACAACTTGTCGATACATTAAATAAATTAGAAATGAAGAGTCTGGTGCAAAACTGGGTTGGCTCCATTTTTATAAAGTAGTGGAAAACAACAAAAACTTCCCAGAAAATCAGAATGTTGACATAACATTTTTTACAGCACATGCTACCTAAGTAGACCTTTTAATTGCAGCATAATACTAATTTATTACAATCATAAATGTAATGATTTGAATTAAATAAATGTCGGGCTATTTCCTTTCTACACTGAAACGGGCTAGAATTTAGCAGATATTCACTGAATACCTCACACTGCATTGTTTATTGTCGTAAAACAGCAATGATAGTTATGTCGTTCTATAAACCTCAACTGGCAGGTCATACATGACAAATTTCTTCACTAACACGCATTATTTTCATTTTCGGATGTGGCATCATTTATGTCATCTATGATCTGCGGGCCCTGATTGGCAGAGGTCCTGTGTACTGTCTTTATTTCGGAAGAGTAAGATCATTGTTGCCTGGATGTTCGAAATGGAATGGTTGAGTGACAGGACGTGATGTAGTTGGATTGCAGTTTACTTCATCCTTGTGACTTACACTGTATTCAAAGCCACGGTATTTTGTTACTTATAATCGTTCATTGGACTCGTTCGTAACAAGTGTAAGGGAATTCGGTGCGAAATGCTCCGTAAAATTGATGAACATATCGAGAATTGCATCGTTTACATTGAATTTCCTGGAAGTGTAAGCTACCAAGTTTTGTCACTCTGATGGCAAGGACACACATTCCCGTTGCCTTTTCACCTTCTCTTCCGGGCCAAAACTTCACTCACATGGGTGAAAACAGTATCCTGCTTCAGGAAATTGATGTGTAATCATATCAAATCGTCCTACCTTCAACAGTGAATACGGAAACTGTACCATCTCCAAGAGAGCCACATCCTTTTAGAACGCAATCAGAGTGCTGGTTAGCTCCCATCACGCCGTAACGCACTATCTAATAGTCGGAGCGACACTGTTCTTATACCAAAGATCCGGCGATGTAAATACTGCATGAAACCAAACAAACATGAATTAGACCAAAAAGAAGAGCCACCCGGTGTCTGCATCGGACCCTTCAAAGGTCGTTCCAATTATTGGTAAATTAACACATTTATAGCCACATGATTCATGAACAAATTCATCCGTCTATTTTTATATTGTTTTGGGCATTCTTCTGAAATAAGACAAAAAGCTTTAAGGAATGAAATGATTTGTACGATCACAGACTTCATAGCACAACCCTTCCCCTTCACCCCTCTATCGGTTGATATTGTTTTCCTTAAAATTACAATCCACACCATAATATTATAAAAGAATTATAGATGTAAGGATCGTCTGTATATTATGTGTGCTAAGAAGGAATCTCGAATATCCTGACGCACGGAAATTCTAATGAAAAAGTATATTAATCAAGACATAAAGAACCTACCGAGACAGCAATCGTCATTTTGACGGACTAGCAAGGAAATTCACAGTCCCTCAGAAAGTTTTTCAAAAGAGGTGGTGGTGGTTGTGTTTTGTGTTTGCATTTAAGGCTCAAAGAATGCAAGTGGTCGTAATTCTCATGTTAAAGGTAAAAGTATGAGATTATCGGATACACTGTAACTGTTCGCTCTCCTAACTTTCACATTAGAGGAGACGAAAGTTATTACCTGGGGACACATGAATATAAATATAAACTATATGTAGCTTGCCCGCAAATTGTCACGCAAATAGAATTAATTATCATTCCATGGTTTCCCATTTCTCTATGTAATGTTTGGGCGCCAGCGTTACAGTTTTAAACAAAACTGTAAAGCAAAATTTACATTTACTAGCATAGAGACATATACTTACATCACAGGGGTAGGATTTTAAATAATTAACCATTAAGTATCGCTTAAGAAAGAAAATTAACGCAACATAAAATACAAATGAATTTCTTAAACAAAAACAAATGAGATGAATCCGAAAAGTTCCTTTAAGCGTGGAGGGATTTAAGAATTTACCTTACTGAAATTAACTGTTGCTTGCTTTATCTAATTGAAACTGACCAATTGCAGCTTCCGTTGAGGTAATCTATTTTCCGTGGTTACTCGTTCCCCTCTTATCGTTGTAGAATTGGCTCCATGGACATCCTTCCTTCCTTCTGTGATGTGATTTAGGCTATCTGGATTAGCACTCCCTAATTGCCTAGTCTTCAAATTGGACATTGGCCCTATACTTGTGAAAATTGATCAGCGTTGATCGTAGGAGGAGAAAATTCAGAGATATGATTTTTTCCATGTTAGCAGAAATCTCAATCCAACTTAGCTAATCTACTGATACTATACAGACTTGTACCAAATCCCATGGACTTGAACTAAACGTAGTTCTTCGTCCAGAATAATTACTGAATATCACACAAGCTGTAAGCTTGTTTCGCCTCACGCCGATCGGACAGCATCACAGCAGCTAAGTACTGTGTTGAAGCGACAACACACTGTACGACAATAACTGTCTCTAAGCGAGCACTCACTGTCTCAAAAATCAATAAAGTAGTTGACGTTCTGGTCGTGATGTTTGTGAGGATTGCTCCGCGTTAGATAATATATCACCGGGCTCTCCCCACTCTTGATAACAGCTTAATACAAAATCACAATATAACGAAGCATCTGATTCGTAGATCGCATTATCATCTCCCTCTCTTCTTTCTTCACAAGTAACCAGTAGGCGCGGCGATGATGTAGAATCCAAGCTTGCTATCCTTGCACGCGGGTAGCTGTATAGTGCCTCTTGCTCATGAGTTTAACCCAGTGACTCATCCAACTTCCCCGATTGAAGAATAACTTTTCCGTGTACACAAGTATGAGTTGAAATGACAACAACTCTGTCTCAACATTGACCATATTTACAATACATAATGAATTCCTATCCTACGCAATATAATAATTTAAATAATAAATGATGTTCTAATATATACAATATGATTCCATAAGCCATATTTACAAACGATTGAAGTTGAATTAATATATCTTATAAATAATTGCCGATGGCGGATAATCTTGATATAGAGTGATATCACGTAAAAGTATGGCTGAAGAAGCCTGGACGGTTACAACACTAAACAATAAATGGATTAGCGGTGATGATGATAATGGTTGTTGATTGAAGGTGCCTAACATCAATATCATTGGCCCTAAAAGAGATTAGTGCTACAAGCCAATATGCAGTAAACGTTAGACTACAACACTATCAATGATATCATACGTACGCCACATCTCTAGAGCCATGGTTACAATCAAGGACCATGTATACGCCTATATATTACAAACGGTTCAAGCCATCCTCTATAAAATAGCAAACGCTTCAAGAATCCTTAAGTATCCATTTCACTGCAGTAACTCATATAGAGAATGTCAGTCCGTTCTGGATGGCCAGTAATTGTTACCAGTTATTAAAAATATCACATCTATACTTCAATTCATTTAACAAATATTTTTCGGAAGGAAGCCATTATTTTCCATGTCGACTTAGTTAAATTAGGCTGTGAGTTATCCAATCTGTCGAACACCAAATATGAGTTTAACACATCCTGAAAATACAATAATAGAAAGAACAGAGTTGCATGTTTCATCAACAAGAACACACTCATATTTTTAGAAATCACTTATTTATCACGCGTATATATGTACCACATTGTTTGCGTTGCACAAACTTCTCACTGATTATGAATGGGTGATATTATGAACAAATAATCGTAAAGCATTCTGAATGAGATTATTCTATGTTCACCACATTCGTACTGTAAATGTGAACTTGTGTTTTGAACTTATCTTAGTTTAGACCGCGATGCTCACAGCTATGCTTGGACTGATCCAAGTGTTTGCTCTCGTCAGTAGATGGCTTGCTGGTGATATAAACCAGTTTTGTTGCAATGGAATGAGGTTTTATCTGTTTCTTGTGTTTGATTGAAAATATTTTACAGAAGAACGATTTTGGAATATCTCAATAATAACAATATTAATAAAGATAAACGAGAAGAGACAGACAAACGTGAAATTTGCTGACGACATCATGCTGGTTGCTCGCTCTGACAGGGAACTACATTAAATGATTATCGATCTAAGTGCAGCCAGTAAAACAATAGGACTTGCAGTGAACTACGACAAAACAAAGCTTATGTCCAATAGGCCATTGAACTCAATTTCAATCGAGTGAAATGCATTGAAACACGTGGACGAATACGTTTAAGTAGGCCAACTGATTTCACAAAGAATGGACAAAGAAGTATAGAGAAGAATAAGTCAGGCTTGGAAGGCTTTTTGGGGAATGAAATACATACTGCTGGATAACATACTAAAAAGGCACTCAACTCATGCATCATTCCCGTATTGTTAAACGCCTGTCAAACTTGTATCTAAAAGTCAAGCAAAAGAGAGCAATAAGAGTATGTCAAAGGAAAATGGAAAGAAAATAGAAAGAGAAACAGAGTTCCAAGCAAGACACTCCAAGTAATTACATCCTCAGAGAATGTCGCGCAACAGGCCGCAAGAGCAGAGTGGAAATGGGCAGGACACATAGCGAGGCTAAACCAGGAAAGATGGCCACAAAGAATAACCATGTGGGTTCCCTACACAGGTAAGAGAACCGAGAAGAAGATGGTCAGACGACTTCAGGCAGGTACTAGGACCACAATGGACCACGACAGCGCGATCCAGAACCGGTTGGAAAGGGATGGAAACACAGTGGTTCAAGTAAAATATGGAAAGTGAAAGTGTGAAATGTGGTCAAATAAGAGTTAGGAAATAGATTTATAGACAGAAAACTTACATGATGAAGACAATAATGTCGAAATAAGTACTGAATATACAATTAGAAATGAAAAGCTCACACAAGAGAAGGTGAAATGTTAAAATACGTATAAGCTAAACTAGTGGAAAAAGACTAGCAAAATGACAAAGCGACCATCTCACGTGACTAGCTCACTATGCGAGATCAATCTAACAGAGCTCTACCTCTCGAGGGAGACCTTTGCCCTTCATGGTAAACTACAGGCTAATTCATTCATTCAATAATAATATGGTGAAGTCTCAGAGGCTGGCCCTGCCTAAATTCATACACTTTAGTACGTGACAATTATAATATAACCCACAGTCCAGAAATTCCTTGCGTGGCATTTACCCACCTGTGGAATTAATTCAAAATGTGTGTTAAATGCTGTGCACCAAAAATATTCTTGAATTAATTTATTGTAGAGAAAAACGGGGATTTTTACGTGTGTGTGATCGTTGAGGTTTGGCCTAACAGGTCAGACATGTCACGCATGTCAACCAAACAGAACGTTGTTCACACACCAGATTCAAAGAACACAAAAACGGGGTAGATACAATTGATATTCAGCGTTCGGTGAACATGTATTCCACAATTTACACTGTTACACAGACAGTAGCACAGATCTTAGTATTTCACACAATGAAAATAGAAGCCAATATTTAAAAGAAGGCCAACGAAAGCAACCTGATCACACACATATGACAAACTTCCCCCTCTTTGCTCTACTAAATTAATTCAAAATATAGTTACAAGATACCATTTCACACCCTTTACAAATTTTACCCTGGAATGTGAGTTAGGTTCTATCTATCATATGGTATATTATCTCAATTTAAGCAGAGGTTTGCCACTCCGGATCTCGCACTATTATTATTATTATTAAACGTAAGTTGATAAACAAATATTCCATTAATTCATTAATACTCACTAATACATTCCAAGGTCGTTCTTTTGTAAAATATTTTCAACCGCACACAAAGAACGGAGAGAATAAAACCCCATTCCATTGCGAGGAAACCGTCTCTTGTCAGGCTCAATCCATGCACTACGACGCGAACGACCTGGGCCTGTTCAAGCGTAGCTGTGGGCGGAGCAGACGTCAGTAGCAAGCTGCACTAAGATAATTTCAGAAAACAATTCCATCTTTACAGTATAAAGGTGCTGAACAGAGAGTTATCACGTTCAAATGGTTTTGCACACTTGCACATAATATTACCCATTCAAAAGCAGTGACAAGTTTGAGCAACGTAAACAACTTGCTACATTTTTCAGTCATTATAATTAAGTGGTCAGTCAGAATCTGGAGATGTTCTTGTAAACGAAATATGTAACTTTGTTGTTCATGATATGATTTCTCTTTGTATTTGTGTCTTCGACAGACTAAAAACGTAAAAGATTATATTTTGACAAATAATTCAGAAGGTAAATAGCATCAACACTCGAAGAGCTGCAGAATTTTTCAAAGTGGAACATTTTAGTGTTTACCACTAACCCTACTCACACACTTACTGAACGTAAATTTCCCTCGCTGCCAAAGCATTGCAAGTCTAATGGCTACCTGCCAGTTCTACAGCGTCAACACCTGCGGCCTGTGATCATATCATATAAGTTGGAATTTACTCTACGGGTTTGATACTCGGACACAAAACAGGCACATGGAAGTAAGTTTGATGCGATAGATAAAGATGAAACTTCAAGGCAAACAAACCCATAGTAAATAAAGTGATGTTTGGAATTCAAAGCACAGGGATGTGAACTACCATTTCAAATATTACAAATGCTTTGACAGGGAATTGAACAGTGTCCATCATAATAGGACACCAGAAAATGTTTATTGTGTTGAAATGATCCTCTTTATGAACTAGGATAAGAAGGCAACATGGAAGAAAGTTGCAGAAGTAAATAAGCCTGACGTTTAGAAATGTTCAGTCAATGACATCAGAAACTCAGTGTTTTAAATCATCCACAGGAAAAAAATTATGTATATTTTACAGAAATATAGACCATTACACACTTTAATCAAGAAATCGATGGAAAATCAATTTCATTTGACCATCATATTGGATTTAAGTTCTTAAGGAAAACTTACCTGGAAAAATTTTAGTCCGAGATTTAAAAAAATATTTTTCGCGCTATGGAAGGAGATCGATGCTGGATGAATGGAAATTGTACTTTCTTAATCGTATCAACTTGTGTGAAATTTTAAAAAAATTGCTTCAATTTCTGACTGGAAAGGAAAATTTTACACGATCCACTCACTGTAAAACTTAATCGATAATCTAATTTTGTTATATCTAGGTATAACAAACAGAGTTTTAGAAAAAGCTAATCAAATACAGAAGATTCCGTTCCAAACCTACAACAAGATTTCTTTAAATTCTCTCAAGAGTAAATCATATACAAGTGGAAGAAATGTGGCTGTGTAAAAAGGGGAGAAACTTGACGATTTTCGCGAGGTTTCCTTTTACGTTGCGAATAGGGTGGTTCATTGTGTGGGTAGTCACGTCCTAGTTCGTGAACCATGGGCAAAGGATGAGTGGCCTAGTAAGTGGTCCTAAGAGTCGGGATACCAGTTCCTACGGAATGGGAGTGGGCAGCTCGGACATATTCTGAGTAATGGCCCTCATTGTGCTCAGGTGGCTAGAGCTATACAATCCACCAGCTGTCCCAAACACGTTAGAGGAGAAATACTCACTCGGACTATGTGTAAGTAGGGTAACATCCTGCTTCATTAATTTGCCGAGCTAAGAACATTTTAAACAAGCCTCGGACCTATGGGAGTAACGAAGTCCCACACCCATTTGACAGACGGGCGACTCCTTGGAAACAACTTGGCGAACGAAAAGGAATTCGATGGGGAGCTATCAGTATTAATGGGGTTAATGGAGGAAAGAAAGTAGAACTGGCTGAATCAGCAAAGAGGCTACATCTGGACGTGCTAGGAGTAAGTGATATTCGGGTAAGGGGAGATAACCGGGAAGAGGTACGAGTTTATAAAGTGTATTTGACGGGTGATATAAAGGCAAAGGCAGAGTCTGGGGTAGGGCTGTTCATCAGGAATACTATTGCAAGCAACACAGTTTCTGTTAGACACGTAAACGAGCGAATGACGTGGGCAGACTTGGCAGTTGGAGGAATAGAACGGAAATTGTCTCAATGTATTCACCATGTGAGGGTGCACATGAGGTTGAAATTTAGAAGTTTTATGAAGCATTGAGTGACATCGTTCTCAGGGTCAACAGCAAGGATAGGATAGTGCTAAAAGGCGATTTATATGCGAGAGTTGGAAATAGAACTGAAGGATACGAAAGGGTGATTGGTAAATATGGGGAAGATATGAAAGCTAATAGGAATTGAAACTGTTTGTTGGACTTGTGTGCTAGTATGGGTTTAGCAGTTACGAACACATTCTTCAATCATAAGGCTATTCAGCTCTACACCTGTGAGGCTTGGAGTACCAGATCCACAATAAATTATATCCTAACCGCCCTCGAATACAGGAAATCTGTTAGGAACGTACGGGATTTTCTGGGATTTTTCGATGAAACCGACACTATCTCATCTGTAGTGAACTATGAATCTCTAGGCCTAGGATAGAGAAAGTGAAATCTGTCTGCAAATGAATAAGAGTAGAAAAACTCCAAGAAATTAAACAGAAGTACATGGATATAATTAGTGAGAAGTTCCGAACAGTGGACAGTAAGCAGGTTCAGGATATAGAAAGAGAATGGGTGGCATACAGGGATGCTGTAGTAGAAACAGCAAGATAATGGCTAGGAACAGCTATGTGTAAAGATGGGGAAAAGCGAACATCTTGGTGGAATGATGAAGTGAGAGCAGCTTGTAAACGTAAAAAGAAGGCTTATCAGAAATGGCTCCAAACAAGGGCTGATGCGGACAGGGAATTTTGCATAGATAAAAGAAACAGAGCGAAACAAATAGTTGTTGAATCCAGAAAGATGTCATGGGAATATTTTGGTAATAACCAGGGAAAGCCAGGTCAATAAGCAGGGAAACCTTTCTGGACAGTAATAAATAATCTTAGGAAGGGAAGGAAAAGGAAATGAACAGTGTTTTGGGTAATTCAGGTGAACTCAAAATACATCCCAGGGAATCACTGGACGGGTGGAGGGAATATTTTTAAAACCTTCTCAACGTAAAAGGAAATCTCCATGGTGGTGTGGGGAACAACCGAGCTCATGGGGAGGAAGAATATGATGTTGGTGAAATAACACTTGAGGAATTGGAAAGAATGGTGAATAAACTCCAAAGCAGGAAAAGGTGAAATTAGACCAGAAATGGTGAAATATAGTGGGAAGGCAGGGATGAAATGGCTTCATAGAGTAGTGAGATTAGCATGGAGTGTTGGTAAGTTAAGTTTACCTCAGATTGGGCAAAAGCAGTAAATTGCACCTATCTATAAGCAAGGGAACAGGAAGTATTGCAAAAACTATTGAGGTATCTCATTGATTAATATACCAGGCAAAGTATTCACTGGCATCTTCGAAGTGAGAGTGCGATCAGTGGTTGAGAGGAAATTGGATGAAAACCAATGTGGTTTCAGACCAGGTAATTGAAAAATGCTACGAGAGGAATAGACAGTTGTGTGTTTCGTAGATCTGGAGAAGAGATGGAGGGAAGGGAAAATATGTTGACCATACTGGGGGACTATGGGATCAAGTGTAAAATATTAGAATCAATCAAAGACGTTTTGGTCGACAATTGGGTTGCAGTGTGAATTGATGATAGAATGAGTTCTTCGTTCAGGGTACTTACAGGGGTTAGACAAGGCTGTAATCTTTCACGTTTGTTGTTCGTAGTTTATATGGATCATCTGCTGAAATGTATTAAGTTATAGGGAGGGATTCAGTTAGGTGGAAATGTTGTAGGCAGTCAGACCTCTGCTGAAAACTTGGTCTTAATAGCCGATTGTGCCGAAAACCTGCAGTCTAATATTTTGCAACTTGAAAATAAGTTCAATGTGTATGGTACGAAAATTAGCTTTTAGATGACTAAAGTATTGTCAGTAGATAAGAAATCCAAGAGTATTGAATGCCAGATTGGTGATACAAATCTGGAGCAGGTAGATAATTTGAAGTACTTACTATGTGTGTTCTGCCGGGATGGTAATATTTTAAGCGAGTTTGATTCAAGGTGTAGTAAAGTTAATGCAGTGAGCTTGCAGTTGCGATCAACAGTATTCTGTAAGAAGGAAGTCAGCTCCCGGACGAAACTATCTTTACATCGGTCTGTTTTCAGACCAACCTTGCTTTACGGGAGCGAAAGTTGGGTGGACTCAGGATATCTTATTCATAAGTTAGAAGTAACAGACATGAACGTTGCGAGAATGATTGATGGTGCAAACAGGTGGAAATATTGGCAGGATATAAACGAGATAAAGGATATAAAGGCTAATTTAGGACTGAAGTCTATGGATGAAGCTGTACCCATAAACCGTCTTCGGTGATGAGGTCATGTGAGGCGAATAGATGAGGATAGGTTACTTAGGAGAATATTTGACTCCTGTACTGAGTAAGAAAGGTAGAGGGAGACCAAGACGACGATGCTTAGACTCAGTTTCTAACGATTTAAAGATAAGAGGTATAGAACTAAATGCGGCCACATCACTAGTTGCTAACAGAGGATTTTGGTGATATTTAGTAAATTCTCAGAGGCTTGCAGACTGAATGCTGAAAGGCATACCGATCGATAAGGATGATATATGTATGTATGTATGTATGTATGTATGTATGTATGTATTGAACCCATGACCTTTGTGCCCTAAGAACATTATGCATAAATTGACAATTTAATTAGAAGTTCGATTCTTAATGGCATGAATTTGACACGTGACGAGGGGGTGATTACCTTCGGTCCCACGCTCTGGGATACGTGACGTCAGTCGCACGTGTCAACGGCGGAAGAATCTTAAGTCAGTTTTGTGAACTATTTCAAAGCGCGTGTATATGGCGTGCCCCAAGTCAAGTCAAAAAAATATAGTGCCTATCGAAGGAGGTCATTTATCCCACAAATCGAACATGTATAAATTTTTAATGTCCATGAACACTACCGCCAGAAATGTATCAAGTAGGTAGTCACTTTCAAAACTCTTGTAATTACAGTTTAGTTAAGTCAGAAAATTTATAGAAATTTTCTTGGCGGCAAAGGGAGATGCCCGAAGAGAGGAGGTAACTGGTATAAATACGAAGGGACGCCATGAAGAAGTCTCCTTCTCCTGCATTTATGGTACGAAGCGGACGATAAAGTGTTGAGCTGCTCTGTGAAATCAAACAACGAAAGTAGACAAGTTCAACCGCAGATTTTAGCCATTGTGGCTGGGGTCTTGACTCCGTGTGGAGATAGTTTCTTGAGTGGAAATAATTGTACCAGATAGGACGGTCAACGTACTGAATAAATTCTCAAGTGATAAATAATGTAATTCGTGTGCGGAAGTAATTACAGTCCATCGTGTGCGCTCAAAGAAAAAAAGTGAAGGGCATTTCTTTGTTTATGCTTTATTCCAGGAAACCTGAAGAAATATAATAATCTGTAAAAGCACGAATGTAAAAATGGCTAAATAAAAATGCCAGGGTCGCAGGTGAGCCCTACGACAAACACTGGTGTGACTACATAAGGTATGTGACTTTCCATCTTACTACCTATTATATATTTTATTTCATGATCTCTAAATGTGTTTTTGAATGGGGTATATACGACGCAGTGGTCACCCATATATGGTTTTTTCTTTAAATGTTAGAATACGACTTAAAGAGTCATTTGTTTTATTTTCCACATGGATAAATTTTTGAAGTCTTGCGAGTGCCGTATAATGTTATAAAAAGTTATTGAATAGGGTTTCGAAGTGATATCACGTCCATTGTAGATTGTCATTTCCGTGTGTTTGCTGCCTATATTTTGTGAAGTCAAATTAAGATGTTCATTCGACGTAATTTTTTTTCTGTCTGAAATTTGGACTAAATAATATAGAAATCCATGGTTACTCATTTTCAATAGAGTGTAAGCGCGCTGTCGTGTGAGAGTCTAGTGTGATGAATTTGGTCACGGAGAGAAACGTTTTCTAGGCCCATTTTAAACTGCGTATGACTGGAGATAAAAAGATCTAGTAGAATGTTTCAGTCATTTTTCGTGAAAATCAAGTTATTAAAAATATGATATCCTCTTATGCGAAGTTGTTCATTATTAATGCATTGTGCGTATTAGTTGTCATGAATTCTAATAAGGATTTTATTCCAGTTCTTTTACGGTAATTATATTTCGAGTAGGGAAACAGAGGTTAGTTGTCCTGTGAGTCGAAATGAGATTTGTGGATCAGGTTAGAGTCCTGTCATTGAAGCCGGGACATGGAAGCCCGAGGAATATTTTATAATGTTGGGAATGGAAAGCAATATATAGAAATCCATAGCGGTATTAATTTGCGACGCGTATAATTATTGTGGGCATCTTGAAGCATAATCTGTGCATTTTGTTGGTTAGAATATCGTATTTGTTTAATTATGTCGGCAGAGTTTGAAGATTTAAAGAGAGAGGCCAGTTAGGTAGAACGACAGATGTTTCGTGTAACTGCCAAGCGAACTTGGGGGCGAGAGGCCTCAGCTGATAGAGGAACACACACAGCGGGCATATAACGGGACACGCGTGGAATTGAGATTGTATTTCTCGGCCGGGGAGAACGTTAAATGTTGGATTTAGTTGAAATTTTCATCTGGTAATAACCTGAGTGTTATTAGATACTGTAAAATTTGTTTAATTGGGACGTAATGTGCATTTGAAACCACGAACTTAAGAGTACAAAGAGTACGATTAGCCAAATTCAGGGTTGTCCAAAATATAGAGCGATGGTAGTGATTATGGTTTGTCTGTGAGGGGTGCGCAAACTTTATAAATGTTATGACGAGATATGACATCGTAATTATATGGCGAGTTGCTTTTGGTTTGTACGTATATTATTAGGGTATCCAAGTGTTAATAATGGCTAGGATTAGATTAGATTTAAAGTGTGAGATCATGAGACAAGATATATAACTGGACAGGAATTATGTAACAATTCTTTCCCAGCCAGATAAACATCACAGGATTGAATTTACATCACAGCTGCGTAGTAATTTGTGAAGAAACCAGAGTCCGCGGAGATAGAAATTGTTGTTCTTTAAGATTTCATTAAATCATTTAAATTTATTTAATTATTAAATTCAGTGAAACCGCATTTTGAAATAACTTTAATCAAGCGAATAACTTGGAGATGCATTCTGGAAATCTTAGTTTGTTTTCTGGGGAATATGTAAATGGTAACGTAACGATTAAGGGGACATATCCGAAGGAAATGGATTTTACTGCCACAAAGCTTGTGAGCATTGCTATTGTTGTATTATTTGACTTTGATTGATTGAGCAGTGAATGTGCTGGGGATAGTAAAGTGGAAACTTTGGCCACCAACCGACGTAATTTAATTGTGTTTAGCCTTCAGCCTAGAAACTTGGATGGTCAGGGGGTCATCAACCTCAGAGACTTAGATTAGGGCCATATGCCACTGTAGCATCATTTTCCTTGCGGTCATCATCCACAATGACTTTAAAGTAACTTAGAAGTTTAGATGTCGGTCCATGACATAGACGCAGGTCACGTCGATTCAATTAAGGGTCCATGTTGTATAACCACTGTGTGGCACACACCGATTGGTCGGCCTTAATTATACCCAGAGTCCAGAGTTCGTGTTACGAGGGCTGGACCGTAACGAATCACTATGATGGTACATGTGGTCTCACATGGAAGCCGAATTTAAGGATTTCCAGACTTTCTTTTCTTTAAAAAATGAGACAATGGTTTCTATTAAGAATGCCCATCAGGCAGACACGTCAAAGGCTCACCAGTGTTCTAACCTTATATGTAATAAAATGATTGTGGTGTCCAGTGGAAACGTGTAATTTCAGTAATACCGTTGACATGTCAGAATCCTTCAGAATTTCCTGAATAAAATGGAAACTTTTAAACAGACCTTTCATTCAAAGTAAATAGATTAGAATTACTAAACCCTACCTTTACCTCAGCAAGTGACGAAGAACCCGATACGACCCAAGAGACAGACCTCATGAACTTTGCTGATAGGTAAGAAAGGTAGGTATCCCTAAATATGGACCTCAAGGGTTCAGTATGTATGTATGTATGTACGCGAAT
Source organism: Anabrus simplex (assembly GCF_040414725.1). NCBI lineage: Eukaryota > Metazoa > Arthropoda > Insecta > Orthoptera > Tettigoniidae > Anabrus > Anabrus simplex. The sequence continues at coordinate 266,834,557 of NC_090266.1, read as the reverse complement.
AGGGACAGTAAATTTGACTGCGAAGTACATGACTGTAGTAGACATTGTGCTACCCTGTAATGTTGTGCCAGATGAACTTTTATGCTGCATCATAGTCACACTCGATTTTAAAATTGAAAATAGCACCACAAATATTTTTAACAATATTGGAAGGAATGTTTGTTTCTCCTCCCTTACAGTGGATGAATACATTCACTAGAACTATGATCAATTTATGTGACTGGGATATGGTAATTGTAGGGTTCTGGAATAAAAGTGGAGGAAGGCTCGCCTGGATACTGCAATAACTATATGAAACACAATGTAATAGAATGTTAGATTCGATTTTTATATTTTTATATATTTTTGTATTATTATTTTGTATACTTACTAACTTCTCATGTGTCGATTCGTATTTTAATAAAAGTAATCATTCCTCGGTACTGTACTAAGACATTTTCAGAAAAGCCTTAAGTATGAAAACTCGCCGTAACATTGAGTTCCATTTACCCCAGAAAGTCTATATCGCATTGTCACCTTAGCCCCAAAAGGCAATACCACAAATGCGGTATACAAAGTTCTAGTGAAGGTATTCATCCACTGTAAGGGAGGAGAAACATCATGAGTGTGAAATTTTAATATCTTTGAGATATATATATCTTGATGCAAATAATTTTAATTTTTTCAGTACTTTCACCCCATTAAGTGGATTTTCCGAAAACAAAAGAATACGCGTTTCTTTATTTCTAAAGGAAATTCCCAATACAAACTTTACGTCTGCAAAATCTTTTTTTTTTTTTAGATTCTTTCACACACACCCTCAAGTGGATTTTCCGAAAACAAAGACGATACGTGTTCCTTTATTTCTAAAGGAGGCTCCAAATATCAATTTTGACGTCTGTAACATCTTCAGTTATTGAGATATCAGTATCCTAATAAAAATCAACCCCTTGTCCAGTCCTTTTTACCCCCATTTAGTGGTTTCCCAAAAACACAAAATTACATGTTTCATTATTTTTTAAAAGATTAAAGATACCAATTTTCTCGTCTGTAACATACCAAGTTTTTGAAATATACTGTAGACATATTAATTTTAAAACATCACCCCTCTTTCACTTCCCCTTAAGTGGATTTTTTAAAACAAATTATCTATGTTTCCTTACTTTTACAGGAGATTACAAATACCAATTTTCACGTCTATAACATGTGGTGTTTCTGAAATATATTGCAGATATAGTCTTTTGATATATTCACCCCATTTGTCACTCCTGTACACCCCATATTAATTGGATTATTAAAAAAAGTGTTTATTTCTAAAGGAAATTCCAAATACCAATTGTTATGTCTTTAGCATCTTCAGTTTTGAGATATTTGAGATATAAGTATGGCCATAAAAGGTAATCAACCCCATTTTCACCTTTTTTTCACAGTCAATAACGGGATTTTCCAAAAAACAACAACATACGTATTTCTTAATTTTTAAAATAGGCTCCAAATATCAATTTTCACGTCAGTAACATCTTCAGTTTTTGAGATATCAGTATCCTAATAAAAATCAACCCCTTGTCCAGTCCTTTTTACCCGCATTTAGTGGTTTCCCCAAAACACAAAATTACATGTTTCATTATTTTTAAAAGATTAAAGATACCAATTTTCTCGTCTGTAACATACTAAGTTTTTGAGCTATACTGTAGATATGTTAATTTTAAAACATCAACCCTCTTTTAGTTTCCCTTAAGTGGATTTTTTGGAAACAAATTTTCTATGTTTCTTTACTTTTATAGGAGACTCCAAATACCAATTTTCACGTCTGTTACATGTTATGTTTCTGAAATATATTGCAGATATAGTCTTTTGAAATATTCACCCCCTTTGACACTTCTGTACACCCCATATTAATAGGATTATCCAAAAAATACGTGTTTATTTTTAAAGGAGATTCCAAATACCAATTTTTATGTCTGTAACATCTTCAGTTTTGAGATATAAGTATGCTCATAAAAGGTAATCAACCCCATTTTCACCCTTTTTCACCGTCATTAATGGGATTTTCCAAAAACAACAAAATACTTGTTTTTTTATTTTTAAAGGGGATTCAGCTCTGCAATATATTATCTCAGACACATAACATGTTACAGACGTTCACATGTATACATATAAAATAATTTTTATTTTGCTAGTTGCTTTACGTCGCACCGACACAGATAGGTCTTATGGCGACGATGGGAGGGGAAAGGGCTAGGAGTGGGAAGGAAGCGGCCGTGACCTTAATTAAGGTACAGCCCCATCATATGCCTGGTGTGAAAATGGGAAACAACGGAAAACCATCTTCAAGGCTGCCGACAGTGGGGTTCGAACCCACTATCTCCCGGATGCAAGCCCACAGCTGCGCGCTCCGCACGGCCAACTCGCCCGGTTATATAAAATACAATAACATGCCCTGACTGACTGACTGACTGACTGACTGACTAATTCAGCATCGCCGAGCCAAAACTACTGGTCATAAAGAAATGAAATTTTGGGGATACATTTATATTAGAGTAAGTGCTCTCTACGGGAGGAATTTTAGATATTACGAATCCAAGGGGTTGGAAAGGGGGATGAATTTTTAAAATGATTATATCCATATCTCAAAAACGTAAATGTTTGCAGATGTATGCATTGAAAATTGTTATATATGTATAGATATGGACGTTCTTGTAGAGGTACAATATTGCGTTCATTTCTAAATTTGTCCTTGAAAGGTTTTAACAATAATACGTGTCTTTTAGATGTTTTAAACAGACAATTCACATATTTTAGAGAATATTTTGCCACTATCGATTATTCAACACTATAATATCTTGAAGTCCAATATTAAATATTTTTGAGTTGCAGCTAAAAATTCAAGCTAGTTAGAGAGAGTGAAGTTAAGGTCAGCAACTAGTTTCACTTGTAAAAAGTACCAATGACATCTAAGAAGGATGGAATGTGAAACGATAACATTTCAATCATATCTGAACTAAGTGTAATGAGAAGTGGCGTAGTTATCAGCTCTTCTTTAGCAGTAAATATGTGCAATATGCAGATGAAGGATTACACTTTGCAATTCAGCTAGAAATTCCAACGTAATGGAATCGAAAATACATTTAGCGCAAGTCCTTATACATGAATATCGAAATATATGTTAATGATGACGATTTGGTTCTTCTTTCTTTATATTCTCTAGTGACTTTTGTAGTGGAAGGTATGGCTGGTGCAGAAAACTGAGTTAGCAGATCCCTGATTCATACAGGAAGAAGCTACTGACGATATACCCTAGCTAACCTAAGGGGGCAATCTAATATAAATGCTAATGTACGCCTTATTGTACGATTATGAGAGAACAGTGCCGAGGCTGTTGAGCAGGCAATGGCTGCAGATAAAATGAGGTACGGAGAGATTGCAGGAGTAGGTTACCACTGATTTCCACACACTTTGAATGTCAAAATTGAACACAGACCATCAACATAAGTATATAGTATCAATTCACCTACTTCCATGTACACGTTGACAGGCATCACGTGAGGTGACAGGATAGCCAAATTTGGGTGGTTTCATTCCACGTCCCGACAACCTCCCATTACTACATCAATACAACTGCATAACAACAACAACAACAACAACAACAACAACAACAACAACAACAATAATAATAATAATAATAATAATAATAATAATAATAATAATAATAGGCTAAAAATGAATGATTTCAGCCCAGTAGCTTCTAAAAATAGCACAACCGAAGTGAAGGCAATTGCAGAAAAACTGCAAGAGTGGCAGTGATGGATCCCTATGAGTCACCGATTAAGTAACATCCGGACAGTTTAGTCTTGCCTAAACATCATCATATAACACCACCCACACTTCGACTGTCACGCCTAGTAATAACAAAAATAGTGCATCTATCAGGAAGTAACTAACGAGTGGAAATACATAATTTACATAATGGTCTGTAACGCCTTTCAATAATTAATGTTTCACTGTTCTTGAAATAAATTTCGTGACGTTATAATCCTCTGCACGCTTGATTGGTTTCCTTCTGTGACACATACCTTGGTATCGTGTAGCATTGAGAGTAATCATCTTCTGTTAGATATTCCTGTGATTATCTAACTCAGATTAAGCTCAGTTCTTTTTTTGCTAGTTGCTTTACGTCGCGCCGACACAGATAGGTCTTATGGCGACGATGGGACAGGGAAGGGCTAGGAGTGGGAAGGAAGCGGCCGTGGCCTTAATTAAGGTACAGCCCCAGCATTTGCCTGGTGTGAAAATGGGAAACCACGGAAAACCATTTTCAGGGCTGCCGACAGTGGGGTTCGAACCTACTATCTCCCGAATACTGGATACTGGCCGCACTTAAGCGACTGCAGCTATCGAGCTCGGTAAGCTCAGTTCTGATTGTCCTTCTAGTTAAATTGCGTCTTCCACTTTTCGCCTCCACCTTCGCTTCGTCAAAGAAGCCACTTCATTTAGTGTGTTCACTTTATTTCTAAGTTACGAATATCCTCCTGCCATTGTCTCCACCTCTTTCACTAGCAGCCATTCTCACTTAATTTTAGGTCTGTAACTTATAGCATGTGAACCAGTTACCCTGACACCACATACCTTTAATTGCCAAACAGGAAAATGATAATGATGCGATGTTGGGAAATTTTCGTCCGTGGGATCACTTCCTCTTTAACTCATACAGACTCAGTACGCGTTATAATACACACAGCTATTATGAATATTATCTGATATTTCACTTGAGTTGAAAAAGTTTGAGTGCCATGTGCATATTCATGGATATTTCTGACTCTGTTATTTGTAACATAATGTCACCTACCAGGTTTTAATGAATTAACGAACTACAGTTTGCAAGTCTGACGAAACAATGAAAATGGCTTTGATTTTGTGAATAAGTAAATGTTATTTAATGTCACATCACACATATCCATAATGTATATAATTTTCTTCTGTATAAAATATACAGTAGTCTACCGGTAGTTATAAGTGGTTGAAGTGACCATTGCCGCCTTTCAGCATAACTTGTACATGCACGTAAGTTTTCTTCATAGGCTATTCATATAGAAACAATTGAAATGGCGTATGGCATTTAGTGCCGGGAGTTTCCGAGGACAATTTCTGCTCGCCAGATGCAGGTCAGTTTTTTATTTGACTCCCGTAAGCGACCTGCGCCTCGTGATGAGGATGAAATGATGATGGAGACGACACGTACACCCAGCCCCCATGCCAGCGAAATTAACCAATGATGTTTAAAATTCCCGACCCTGCCGGGAATCGAACCCGAGACCCCTGTGAGCAAAGGCCAGCACGCTAACCATTTAGCCATGGAGCCGGACTATTCATATAGAAGTTACTACTTACAATACATTTTCTTCAAGGTTGGTACTGACATTTTGTCCATAGAAGAGGCCATACAATATTAAAATGTTTCCTTCTACCAGGGCAAAACATTTCCAGTTATGAAGGGTTAAAATATACTAATAACAGCAGCTGCGTGCTCATTGCTTAGACTTTGTGACTACTTAATTCGATTTCATTCTCTTCCTTGCCAGCCTGGGAGTAAAGTTTTCCTAAGAGTATAAAAAGGTCTATCTGCCCAAATTTTGGATTCTGTAATTTGAATTTTAAATTTGTTAGCATACGGTTTCACGTCACTCTAACTAGGCTCTAAAGAACAGCCGACAATTGATAACCTTGTCATGGACCTAGCTCGGTTGAAACAGAGGAACCCGGTAATTGTCTCGTTCCTCAGAATTGCAAAGGAGACGTGGATGACAAATCTCAACCTGCACACCAGAGACAAACATATACGTACGTAGAGATTATACTCATACCTACCAAAAGAAGTATACTTCAAAGGGACTCCCTGGGCCCTCTCTGGTTCTGTTTGGCACTCAATCCAAACTCACAGCCCGTTAAATCAACCGGTTATGGATTCGACATCATAGGTAACAACATTGTCTTGCATAAGACATCGAGTTGTGGGAAAAGAAGAAAAAAGTGTAACTGACTTGAATTATAGCAACCTGTGAAATATTTAATACTCAATCATAATTACAAAATTTAAGTGCCACCAGTATCCAGTATTCGGGAGATAGTGGGTTCGAGCCCCACTGTCGGCAGCCCTGAAGATGGTTTTCCGTGGTTTCCCATTTTCACACCGAGCAAATACTGTGGCGTACCTTAATTAAGGCCACGGCCGCTTTCTTCCCACACCTGGCCCTTTCCTCTCCCATCGTCGCCATAAGACCTATGTATCTCTCTGCAACGTAAAACAACTTGTTAAAAAATGATTACAACATTTTTTCAACAAGTAGTCAGTAGAGTTACAATTAAAATTACTTCACAGAACGCCATTTTTAAGAACGTAACTGACATTGTTTTCCTCATGGGACTGGGAGGATACTAGAGATTGCATGAAGAAATATATTACTTTACTTTGTGTTCATTTTCAGTATAGAAATAATATCTAACTATCATAACTTAAGGGAGACTGAACATGATACCTTGGAACTTTCAAAATGATTTTTCCTACAATTCCTATTTTATTTAGTAACTTAGAATTTAAGATAATTCACTGTTGACTTTACAAAACAAATAGATTCTTTAAATTATTATCGCTAAGCTTCGACCTCTTGGGGGAAAGTAGGGGAAGGTTTCCTATTTCGTACCACCTCCTAAATCGTACTACCACAGTATTTTTGCCAAGTATAGATGGTACTGAGCTCTGGCGGGTAATAAGTGAACCAACTGATGTTAACAACAATCCGAAAAATAACACTGTGGTGGTGTTTGAGCTTTGACGATGCAAACGTATGTCAAGCTAGAAGAAACCTACGGAAGTTTTACCAGTGAAGGCAGCGTTAGCGACGGAATGTGAAAAGCATTTTTCTATTGGTGATCAATTATAGAAAAAGGAGCTGATTAATCTGTATGATTTGACTAAAGTTGGAGTGAGGGAGATTGGAAAGTCAAGCGTACAGCCTACAGCATTTCAGCAAACAGTAGAAGGTGGCCTCTTTTACTCCGCATAATAAGAAAAAGTAAATTCATCGCTGTGGAGATCATCAATTTCTTTCAGGGAGTAGAAGAAGTGGGCTTCCACTATTAGTAATCTCGGCACTAACTAGGACAAACTGGTGAGCTCAATGCTGGCCGCCTCCCCAGGACCCCTTCTTCCCTCCCACTGTCCCCCAATGGATTAACCCGGTACCGCAACATTTTCTGATGCAGGCCAAATGAATGCCACGGCCATGCATCTCTTCGGATTTGGAGGGCTTGCTTCCAAAATTCTCGGCTTCTTGACGGGGAATCTAATCTTTCTGGATGAAGAGTGCTTGTACTTCCACTCCGTCTAGGTACCCTCCTCCTGTATAATGAAGGTATAGGAATGTACTGGAACATCGTCTACCACATTCACGATAGCACGAAACCACCTTGGTAAGTAGTTTTGAGAGTACTGACACTAGCAAACACAAAACTACGGTTCGGAAAGAGAAACACAGACAGATTTCCCAGGATATAAATTTTATTAGTGTAATGGTTATTCTCAACTGGTATATCAAATAAACAGGATTCACTGAAGAACTGAAAGACAACTCATGTGTGAAGTGGCCAATACAGGCAACCGGTAACAAGCCTAGCTCGGGAGGGCTTATATAGCAAGTGGAGATGCAATTCTCCCCTAGTACGTCGGCACTGCATTGTGCTTATCACATGTCGAGCTTGCCAGCCAGTGTCTTGGGAATGTGCGGTACCCAACTGATGAGCCCATGTCGCACTGGGGCTAAACACTGGTAATTTTTGGTGATTGAGTTTCCTGAATTTTAGTAGGTCTGAATATATAAGAGAAGCGAAGAAAATCTAAGTGAGATTTTTAGATTGTTTTATTTTTAATTTTGTAGATAAATACCAACAATTCGTCTTTTCCGAGTTTTAATACTGGGGTGTTAGTTTAATTTCCATGTAAAACATAATCCGTACTGTAAGATTATATTTAAATTTATATTTATATTTATATTTATATTTATATTTATATTTATATTTATATTTATATTTATATTTATATTTATATTTATATTTATATTTATATTTATATTTATATTATTTAGTGGTATTGTTAATAAATGTATAAGAATATTTTGTTGGGGTGACATAAAGATAAATAAAACTCTTTATTATTAGAACATTGATTTATGGATGGTTGATCCGGTTTTTATTTAACTTGCCTGTAGTGTTTATATGTATACTTCCGAACACTAAACGTAATCGGCTGTACATTTTTACATAACGTATACAACCGTTACGAAATAGCTTCCTGATCTACTTAAATCGCGAAGGTTTATCTGCACATTTTTGGCATTGAATGAGTTCTTTTCTTTCTTTCTAATTAAAACTATTTTTTAGTGACAAGATCTTCGCTGGCCGCCGCTTTTCACTTTCCTAACATAATGAAACTACGCACGTCTTTTTATTATTGTTGTTGTTGTTGTTGTTGAGAAAATATGTATTGGACCAAAAAAGTATTCAAGAGTCAGGCATTAAATATTTTACGAAAGGCAGCACCAAGGGTCGAGTCATACAGTGACCCTGATTTTTGTGCCAAGAAGTATAATTGCAAGAAATTCCTAATGACATTAAGTAACAAACGTTTAATAAAATATAAATAATTCTGGTTATTGCTATTGAATGAAATTGCGTATGGCTTTTAGTGCCGGGAGTGTCCGAAGACATGTGCGGCTCGCCAGGTGCAGGGCTTTCGATTTGACTCCCGTAGGCGACCTGTGCGTCATGATGAGGATGAAATGATGATGAAGACGACACCTAAACCCACTCCCCGTGTCAGAGAAATTAACCAATGGTGGTTAAAATTCCCGACCCTGCCGGGAATCGAACCCGGGACCCCTGTGACCAAAGGCCACCACGATAACCATTTGTCTATGAAGCCGGGCGGTTATTGCTATTATTATATTACCAATGAACAACTAAAAAAATGTTTCAATTCGGTACTGCTGTATGTACCAAATACACATGAATAGCACTCATAACACTTGTTTGTGTGGAGCAAAAATAAACGAACTACGACAATTCCTGTTTTTATTCACGGGGTCATGAAAAACCACATTTTAATATTAGTGTATTTTATCTGCAACCAGAATCATCTCACTATTGACGGGTTTATTTGGTGGTGGAATAGGGATCGATCGGAAGTCTACTAGTCGAAAGACTACTTTACAAGCTCTGAACCATTGTGGCGTACTTGATTGAAGATTCATAATTGAACTTCATATTCTTTTAATACCGGTATTCGAATACATTTTGAATCCAGTATCTACCCTGCCTCTACAATTAATTATTAACAGAAAATATGTAAATCAGTTTATCTTCATCCATTCAGTACTGGGACAACCTGAATACATCTCCAACTCGAGGGTGGCTGGGCTTTCATCCCCTGACGCAGCATAAACTGAAAGCACTATGCTGGAATAATTCATAAAGTACTAAGCCCACTGAGTGATCAATTGAGTTCATGGCAGTCCTAATGGCAGCAGCTGAACAGAACAGACGTGCCGTACTTGATAAGCTTGGAGTGGAGATTTTGGCCATTGCGAGCGGTAATATGTGCATCATCAAATATAAAACGTAAGAATTTCGTTAATATTATTAACAGACCTGTTGTGATCAGAGAATAGAGAAATATTATTTGTGAAACATGAGCTAGAGAAAAAAGAAATAAACTGACATAGAGATATGTTCACTTGCCCGTGTCTGTGTTTATACATTTATAGGATCCAAAGAGAATGAGACGAGTATATGATTTCCCTCAAGACCAATCCTTCCGACCCTGTCCCAATCTAAATAATATGTCACTGGTATGATTAATTCTGATGTGGGCAAACCCAAGGAACTGAAATAAACTGGTACTGTTGAATTGGAGTTTCATTATACATATACAATTTTACACACGGTAATGTTTCATTTTGGGATAAATCTGGGGTAATTGCTCGATATAGCAAACGTTTCTGACAATGATGTTTACGTTAGTACCTGGTACAGTTTGAGAAGTTATAGAGTCTAGGATAATACAATAGGTAAATAGTAATTTCATGAAAACGAAAAGAAATGCATTTATAAGGCATAGAAAAGAAATGTCCAATTAAGGAATAACTACCCATTTAAGATACGATTGTACCGTTGCAGTGGTGAGAAAATCTACGTTTCATGATGAGTGTTTTATTAACACCTTACAAGAAAACATAAAACCGTGGTTTCTACCTTGGAGGCTAATTAAGGCCGCCATTGCTCTTGATATGGATTTTGATATTACGATATCATTAATTATGAACTTGAAATATTGAGATCATTAGCTTCATGCATTCTCTCCATGAACTCCATCTGACGTTGAAAGCTTTTACGGTACTTGTGTGTGTATGTGTGTGTGTGTGTGATAGAAATGAAGTGAGCAGGAATTGCCTGTTGTCCACTAGAATGCCACGCCATCCACCAGCTGACTTGCTGACTGGCTCACGTTCGATTTTTTATTATGTCATTAATTTAAGTTTACCCTGATATGATGAAAGTGAGCACATTCATCTCATAATGAAATCGTACGAGATGATGAGAAAATAACTATATACTAGGAGAAACTGTCCTAAATAACGACACATGTTCTGGTTAGATTCAATCACGCCTTGCTATGGGAAGCTGCCGCTTGGTAATCCAGTGAACTTATGTGGCCCGACATTTTCTTATGGAGCCTCATCTTGAACTCACGCAGTACGTTGTACGAAAGACCAAGTCTGAAATGATCCGTAGTAGAATAAGCCTCATAATTGGATGATGATATACTTAAATATCTACATCCAGAAAGAAACTTGCAGACTGTAGGCTATATGGTTTCTTTTACAACTTTGCTTTAAGTCTCACCGACACAGATCGGTCTTTCGGCGACGATGGGATATAAAAGGGCTAGGGGTGGGATGGAAACGACCGTGATCTTAATTAAGTTACAGCCCCAGCATTTTCCTGGTGTGAAAATTAGAAACCACGTGAAACCACCTTCAGTGCTGCCGATAGTGGGGTTCGAACCCACTATCTCCCGGATGCAAGCTTAGCTGCGCGCCCCTCTAACCTCAGGCCTAATGGCCCGGTGAAGATGTTTCGTATTTTGCGCAATGCGTCATTACAATTGCAACAGAACATCAGCAGATTTCGAATGGTTATTTTTCAACTGCAGGTGCTTAGTCATTGTTACAAACAGCTGATGGACACAGTGCATGGGAACCACATAATGAAAACTATTCAATGGTTGTCAGGTAATTAAATGTGATTAGGAATTACCACAATCAGTTTCATGCGATGATAGTGTTCCCGTCAAGGAAAGTACTGTTTTTTTTGCTAGGGGCTTTACGTCGCACCGACACAGATAGGTCTTATGGCGACGATGGGATAGGAAAGACCTAGGAGTTGGAAGGAAGCGGCCGTGGCCTTAATTAAGGTACAGCCCCAGCATTTGCCTGGTGTGAAAATGGGAAACCACGGAAAACCATCTTCAGGGCTGCCGATAGTGGGATTCGAACCTACTATCTCCCGGATGCAAGCTCACAGCCGCGCCCGGTGAAAGTACTGTTTAAACGAACTACTGTAGGGATGTCATTAAAAAAAAACATGAGGACAGTATTTCAATTAACTGAAAAATCATTAACATCTTAAAGAAATCTTACTTACAATTCTCATTAAAGAGCATAACGGATGTCAGTTCCCACAATATAGTTCTTATCTATGTGCCTAGAACTTAAAAAATGGTTGTGTATACCACAGGCCGTTCCTGACTGTCACATGAAATTCAATATTTGTTCAACATGCGAAGAAACACTGGTTTTGGAAAGGCCATTTGAAGAACTTGAAAATATCCTCAGAGAGCACGGGGGTAGATATTTATTTATGCATTGGTTTAATACAACCTGTGACAATAAAGTTCGGTGAATGAAGTCAGAACGGTCGATCTGGCAACACTGGCGACACACAATGCTGCACCTGCGTAGCAGCACATTTTGACCACCTGCTCCCAACGTTGTTCAGTTGAGCATCGTATGTGTGCCGTGTAAGAATTGTTTGACACAGTGCGTGTTTAGTGCGTTGGTTCTGAACTGCGAACAGGAACAAGAACGACCAAAAGATCAATGTACAATTTTGTTTTAAGCTTGGCAAGACACCGAAAGAAACGCATGCGATGCTGGTACGTGTCCATGAAATGTGTGTACAAGTGGTTCGCCCGTTTTCGAGGAGGCCGGGAAAGTGTTTCTGACAACCCCCGCAGCGGAAGACCGGCGACCGCCGGCAATGACGGAAACATTCAGAAGGTGAGGACATTAATCACGAACGATCGTCAATTAACTGTGGGCATGATACCGGATGAACTGCAGATTAACCGTGAATCCGTACGACAAATCGTTACCCAGAAGTTAGGGAAGAGGAAAACGTGTTTTCGTCTTGTGCCACATCACTTGACTGACGATCAGAAGCTTCACAGGATTTTGTCGAAACGGCGGATACGACACCAAATATCTTGAACTGTATTGTCACTGAGCATGAAACCCGGTGTCTCAGGTAGACCGTGAAACGAAACGGCAAAGCATGGAATGGCGTTCTCCGGGATCCCCTCGTCGGAAAAAGGTCAGAGCCGAAAAGACACGCATCAAAACGATGCTCATCACCTTTTTCGATAGTCAAGGGATTATCCACAAGGAATTTCTATCTAAGGGAATGACGTTTTGAATACCATCCCAAAGGAAGCCTTCTTGCAAAGTTTCCAGGACATATATCGCCGATCTCAGCTAGTTGTTTAACGTCACACCGACACAGATAGGTCTTACGGCGACGATGGGACAGGAAAGGCCTAGGAGTGGGAAGGAAGCGGCCGTGGCCTTAATTAAGGTTCACCGGGCGAGTTGGCCGTGCGCGTAGAGGCGCGCGGCTGTTAGCTTGCATCCGGGAGATAGTAGGTTCGAATCCCACTATCGGCAGCCCTGAAGATGGTTTTCCGTGGTTTCCCATTTTCACACCAGGCAAATGCTGGGGCTGTACCTTAATTAAGGCCACGGCCGCTTCCTTCCAACTCCTAGGCCTTTCCTATCCAATCGTCGCCATAAGACCTATCTGTGTCGGTGCGACGTAAAGCCCCTAGCAAAAAAAATTAAGGTTCAGCCCCAGCATTTGTCTGGTGCGAAAATGGGAAACCACGGAAAACCATTTTCAGGGCTGCCGACAGTGGGGTTCGAACCTACTATCTCCCGAATACTGGATACTGGCCGCACTTAAGCGACTGCAGCTATCGAGCTCGGTGCCGATCTCAGCAGTGCATAGTTATGGGAGGGGACTATTTCGAAGGGCAGTAAGTCACTGTCGTGCATTGTTCATGTATGTTGATAGTACAGGACTATTCACCGAACTTTATTGTCACAGGTTGTATTTATACGATTTTGACAGTATGAAGCAACATATCGTACTGTATTATAAAATTAAAGAATGTTTAACGTGACCATATATACGTTATTTTAATGCTGATTATAGATGATGAGTAAATTGTAGAGTTTAACAATATATATTTTATTATTTCAAAACCGAAAATGGATTCAGATAGTTATCCTTCTGGAACGACACTACAATCTTATTATTGAAATTTCTATCATCTAGAGAAGGATCCTGGATTCGAACTCCGACGTATCAGTTGATTCTATAATTATGATTTCACGATAGGTATGAAACTAACAGTCTTACGGGACATATTCACGAAAATATTGATAAGAATGTATACATGAAAACAAACATTAACAATCACTGCACAGTATTTAGCGTGTTCACCCTGTGTGCTTAGTGACTGATTCGAGAAAACCATCCTCTGGTCGGAAAACTTGATCCTATTTTAGAGATAACATGTATCACAATTTAAGGGGAGTTAAGGCTGGAATACTTGATTTTTGGACCAAAAAGCATTTTTATTATCAAAAATATCACCCATTACTTTCTCAATCAGATAATGGTATTAATTAAGTCACTTCGCCAATTTTAAAGCCATCAGTGACCCTTTAAAAGGGGAGTGCTATGTATTTAAAAGTCTACAACACGGCCTGAAACAGGACAATATGACCTTGTGGCTCAGGACAGAAAGAGAAGCCGTGATAAAGAGAAAATGAGAAGAATACACCAGAAGTGGCAGAAAATAGCCAAGGAAAAATTAGGAGGTCTGAAGAGGAGACACATGGTGTAGGCCAGTTGTGAAATTAGTAGATATTCTTTTGCTTTTTTCTCGTTTTGCAATTTTTCAATATTTTGCTCTGTACAGAATGCTCCTTGGGATGTAATTATGATCAGAATATGTTTTAACTTGGTGAGATTGTTCTGAAAGTTGCAAGTACTGAATTTTGTAATTGATTTTAAAGTAATTTAAATTTGAAGATGAATTTTGATGTACAGTGCTGGATTAATATTGAATTTTTTAAACAGATTTTGATACAAAATTTTAAACATTTCTTAACAGAAGAGCATTCATCTGATACTAAAACCCACTACTATTTCTACATACATTAGGTAAATGTCAACAAAATTTCAGCTTAATACAACGAAAACTGTTACGCAAGGGACATTTTACGTGAATACGTTTAAGTATAAAAAAATTAAATAATATTTTAGTCAGCACAGCTACATACCTTTAATTTGGTAAATATCGGTTTATTTGTACATACTTCAACAACTAAATTAGGTAAAAATGGGATAAAAAATGTAGAAATTTCAAAATACAGTCCAATCTCCAATCAAGTAACAACTAAAAGAATAACATCCAGTCCCAATATTGGAATTGAGTTTTCTATGGACATATTCACGGCAACGCCGAGAAATAGGCAGTAAAACTGATTAAGATTGATTCATATCACATTCAATATAATAACGTTACAGCTCACAGTATTAATATACTGATGGTGACAATATAATGTAGAAATGTTGCAAAAAGCAGCACGTTTCCATGAGTAATTCTATTCTCTTCCAACATTCCTCCTGTAATACACTGATTTCGTAAAACAAATAACCATGAATTTTCTCGTCGTGATATAAAATATGGTCTAAATTGAGTAAATGTCCGTATACACCATACCATACACCATTATTTTTTCTCGTTGATAGATATTTATAACTTTATATGAAGGGAAATTACACAACAGCAAGCCTAAAACAGGTAAAATATGAATCATTTTTGACAGGATATGAATAGGGATTATGGTTAATTAGAGCGATGCTATATATCTTGCAGTAGGCCGACGAAATAAAGGATCTGACCTGTAAGTCAAAAGCCATTAATGAAATAATGAAAGAAGCCTGATTTGCTTACGTCGCAAATTATAATAATAATAATAATAATAATAATAATAATAATAATAATAATAATAATAATAATAATAATAATAATAAAAACTTCGTGTGGCTATTTCTAGTCGGATGTAGCCCTTGTAAGGCAGACCCTCCGATGAGGATGGTCGGCATCTTCCATGTGTAGGTAACTGCATGTTATTGTGGTGTGTGAGTTGCAGGGATGTTGGGGAGAGCACAAACACCCAGTCCCCGAGCCAAGGCAATTAACCATTCAAGGTTAAAATCTCCGACCCGCCCGGGAATCGAACCCGGGAATCTCTGGACCAAAACCATTCAGCCATGTACCCGGACACGTCTCAAATGAGGAACATGAACTGTATTTATATACTAAACGTGATTTTCGTCTACCTCAGAGAGTTCCATTGCAAAATTTTAAGCTTAATGAATCCTTGTGATTATGAAAGAAGTGAAGGAGAGTAGTTACGCTTCATATCAGAAGTTCATACTCTAACGGTATCACTAAAATGATGTTTGCTTCTGACAGTCCCGAGTTTCATTTGTCGTTCAAAGTGGGTCAAGCAGTCGCAGTGTTTATTAAATTCCAGCTTTCGTTTCGGGTCGAACAAAAAGCTGAAGGAGTAGTATTACTCTTTTACAATTTGCTTTACGACGTACCGACACGGGTAGGTCTTATGGCGACGATGGGATAGGGAAGGGCTGTGAGTGGAAAGGAAGCAGCCGCGGTCATAATTAAGGTACAGCCCCAACATTTACCTGGTGTGAAAATGGGAAACCATTGTAAACAATCTCCAGGGATGCCGACAATGGGATTCGTAACCACTATGTACCGAATGCAAGCTCACAGCTGCGCGCTTCTAATCGCACGGCCAACTTGTTTGGTGCCCTAATCACCCGTGTTGCTACCGTAACATATTACTTCCTGTAACACGAGAGTAACTAGTTACATTTAGCTTACCATACTGAAGGACTTGCTTTCTGCCGAACCTCTAATCACTGAGAAATGTAAATGCGTTGATGGATATATCTTACTAGTCAACTAATAATATTCTAGACGTTAGTTTGATATATTGTGGCGGTGCTGATTATTATTCTCTCACAAGCCTTATTTACCTCGTGCATAGACCATCCAGGGTTTTGGATAAAAACTGAAATTGGCTCATATGTCGTTTATATTCCTGGATGACAGAGCGAAGAAGACATTAACAAGGGCTGTCCCTTGGAGTTTTTACTGGAATGTAAGTATAGTGCGTGATGAATTTTCTCAAGATTAATCATTGCAAATTCACCTTCACTATCCTCGATAACAGTCAGACTCATGATCATTCCCTGAAACATATACAGTAAAATAACACCTTCCATCGTGCTATTCTTAGAGCAGGACGGAACCATGTTGCAAGAAAGGCAGCTGTCAAAGTAAAACAACGCATAGAATTATCATAAATATTAAGTACAACGATACATCGAATCACCTGCCGTGCGGATGGCACTGTCAGATTGTACCCTCTTGTGTCGAACAATAGAACTGCGGCGTAAGACTAAACGTGTGAGTAGGAGAGAGCACGACACTTACAGTCCAATAGAGGAAGACTCAACTCAGAAGTGAAGTAAGAAGGTTAAGGGGAATTACAGTGTGATAACCATGACGTCATAAGGTTAAAATCTGTTCTCTGCATTTAAAAAATAGGTGTATTGTCCCCACAATGCAGGATAAAGTGCGACTTTGACGTTAATGATTGCTGTTTATCCAGTATCCAATGCTTGTTTAATAGGTACCATGAAGCCTGAAGCACCACTACCTTAACTTGGCTCTACATAGACTTGATGTGTCCTCGACACTCCAGCCACATCAATGAAACGCCTCTTTAGCGTACGACCACACTGTAGCATATGCATTTTGGGCAGTTCCGAAAGAAATTTATTCTTTTCGTAAGTGTCTAATCGGTGGCGCTGATTCAAGGCCACACTAGATACACAGGCCGTGCTGCTGCTTCTCTGACATCACAGCAATAGATGGTCCCGCTGCCTCCTGCTATGTTACGTAGTTCAGCTCCGATTACACTAGACTCCCGCGATTTCGGCCACCTCGAGACCGGACCCTAGGCTGGACTAACCGACAATATGCTATAAATACCAAGTGAAATACAGTACATAAGTAAAGAACCAGTTATAATGCAAGTAGTAATAATGTGCCTTCACCAAGTTTACTCACCCGAAATGAGTTGATGACTATGATGTCTCCATACACTATTGAAGTTTCACTCCAGTTGATAAACAGCCGTGGTGGAAAATTAAATGCAGAATAAACGTACCAAAACCAAACCCCACGGCACTTAACGCCCTTGAAAGGGCTTTGGCCTGCACAGCGACCGCTGCTCAGCCCGAAGGCCTGCAGATTACGAGGGGCCGCGTGGTCACCACGACGCATCCTCTCGGTCGTTATTCTGGGCTTTCGAGACCGGGGCCGCTAATCACGTACGCTGAGTGGACCTCGAATCAGCCCTCAGGCCGAGAGAAAAATCCCTCACCTGGCAGGGAATCGAACACGGGGCCTCCGGGCGAGAGGCAGGCACGCTACCCCTACACCACGGGGCCGGCTAGAAAAAACGTACAGTATTACAAAACCTCATAATTTAATTCGTAAAGGTACACTAACACTTCGTATACCTCACAGACTGTTGTGAACAAAAGGAACTCACATTATAGTATAGTAATGTGTCATAAACTCTGCAGAACTAAAAAAATTAAAATTAATCAGTCACCTTTTCTGTTTTTTCTTGTGTTAGTTGCTTTTTAAGAATCAAAATCACGCTACTTCTTTATAATCATTACATCAACTGCTGAGGCTTCCATCCCCTTCTCGATATAAGTCGTTCTTCCCTCAGCGTGACTCATTTTACCCTCTTAATTCAAGGACAGGTGACGGCCGAACTAACCGAAGCCAAACTAGAGAGAGTCTACTTTACTGTTCTCTTTCCTAGCTTTGATTAACTAAGAATATATATTTTCTGCTTTAACTGTATCCTTTCACAGAAAATACATTAATAATACGAATTGTTTTGAGCTTCTTTGTGTTTAGATCACTTGCACAGCTGAAATAACACAACAAGCTCCACTCACTAGGCGATACTGTCCGTACCTAGCCTCTAAATCTTCTGTCTGAAAGGTCGGTAGATGCAGAGTGGGTTTCTGCCCTAGGGTTTCGTCCCTGTGGCCACGGTTGGTCCATGGTCCAACAGCTCTGTACTCTGACTGGCCAACCGAGCAGAGGAGAGGTGGCCACGGCTCTACCGTGGCTCTACGCCCCTGCATTCGAGAGACGGGACAGGGCTAGACCTCACGGCTGGCCCCAACCGTCGGCTGTCCTGAGAATGGTTTTCAGTGGTTTTCCATTTCCCTGCACTAAGGCGAATGCCGGGACAGTTCGTAGTATAGGCTACGGCCGGCCCAGCCCCTCACCTTCTCTGCACCTCGCCTTCACCGTAACAAATCTTCCGGCCTGAGAGACGGCGTAACCGTCTAAGAGGCCCGCCTCCTCCTTCAGGGAAGGGAGGTAAACGTTTAGTTGTATTAGTGTCTGAAATTTATCTAGCTACACGTACTCAAAATTTAACACAGTTAATAAATACCCAACTCATTCTAGTACATTACTAATAGAATGAGTGAAAGCTAACTGAGTATCTGATGTGAGTTTACCGTTTCTTTTCCTCGACTTTCCACCTTCTCCTGGAACTACAACATAATTCCATTTCTCTAGCCATAACCAAAATTTCTCAAATATAAATAATTATCATGATCCAAACATATCACGGGGTGGCGATAATTGTCATTAAAAATCTCCCCTTTAAATACACAATTTACATTTATTATTTACCACTATTTAATTATAACTTGTAATAAACAAATAGTATCATCAGCATTGCAGTCACTACGCCCTAGCTGACAATGTATAAGAGAAGCCATATATTTTTCATCAAACCGCCCTTGCACGTAACTCCACATTCTTCCCTTCCAAGGAAGTCGGGAACAATACCTTTTTATCAAAAACAGGTGCTAATTTAATTGCACTATGTTGTTCACTTTGTTGCAACATTCTTCAATCGGACACACTGCCAGTAAGAGTGACATTATGATTTGTAAAATCTGGGAGATAAAATATCTGTTTACGATCAGTCTGATTAAACCAGTTATTTCTGATAAACTTAAAAATATGTAACGAATCCAACATGACAAAGATATTTTCAGTATTGTCGTTAGGATTAACGAACTTAAAATATAAACTTCCGCCACATAATTCCGTAAATATTGACTTATTAATGCGGTTGTTATCTGAAATGAAACTAAAAATCTGATAGTCCAATTCGATTAGGACTTTCAAGACCTGTAAAGTATTCACATAACTGATCTCCTGTTAAGTCTTTGTAAGGAAAGGCACCTAAAATATATTTTTTCTTCGACAGTAAAGACGAAACCATAAAAGTTTGTGTAGTAGTAACTACATTTGGTGGATATTCATTAGAGGGTTTTACAGCTAAACCTTCAAGTTTGCCCCCTCTGCATGTTACTTCAGACCTAACATAAATTTGAACCAAAAGAAAATTACGATGTAGTTCGTGTTCACTCATTGCAAATACTTTCCTCTTTAAAATATTTATATGAAATACATCTATTCAAGAGCTTCCACAGCCTATCATAGAAATGAATATTTTTAAATACGTTGGGTGTTTCGTAGTCAACAATTTCGACCGTCTAATACTTTTGTATGCAGCAGAGAAGGAGATATATATTGTTGCAAGCCAAATCAAAGTTTTTAGAACAGTATATGATAAATTGTAACATGGATAAGTTAATTTGCTCTTTGTATAAACTTAATTTGTCACATACGTCCTGGTCATCAGTCTCGTCTTTAATTAATATCTATCAAGTTACTGAAAGTTGCTAATTTGTCCCTTTTTCGAACCTTTAACGGGACGCCCTGTTAAAATATCAAGTTAGATAATTGAAACAGGCTTTCAACGTATTAGGTCGTGTTACGTACATGGGTTCGGATCCCGCTGGTGTCCGGCTGGCCGTTTTTGTTCTGTACTTAACATCTCTTCAACACGTACTACATGTACGTAACACGACCTAATACGTTGAAAGTCTGTTTCGATTGCAATGCGGTCGTGAAAATTCAATATTCATTGACATGCCCCACAACGGGCGACGTAAACGAACTCTACAGTGTGCTAGCAGCAGTGCCAGACCTGTAGCTCAGATCCTTTCAAACAGAGCAGGGATGGCCTGGGCCGCCATGGCTCGGTTGGTGAAGCAACCGACGCGAAATCGGGAGGTTGTGGGTTCGGATCCCGCTAGTGTCCGGCTGGCCGTTTTTGTTCTGTACTTAACATCTCTTCAACACGTACTACATGTACGTAACACGACCTAATACGTTGAAAGTCTGTTTCGATTACAATGCGGTCGTGAAAATTCAATATTCAAGTTAGATAACTGTTTGAACTGAGACCGTTTACAAACTTTAGAAAGTTTACATACTATAATATATGTAAGTTATCATTTAACACTAAGTCGTCTTGAACAATAGTGAAAGTATAATCAGGATTAATTATCAAAGATGTTTCAATTTTTAGAAAGAGTTTGTCTGTAAATGAACTGTAAATAAACTTACCTGGTTATCGCTCAGTTTCGCATACACATTTTCCAGTTCAGAGGCATACTTCACTGAAAAATTCCTAGTTATTCCTTGGAAGCCATTAATATTGATTAGTAGTTCCTCTTCTTTCTTGGAATTCTGAATGCGTTCTTCTATATTCTTCTTACTTTCTTCTATATCTTTTCTTTATTGAGGCAAAACTTTGCATAGATATACTGGCAAGTTTTCGAAATTTGTGGGCAAGGCATCATCGACCACGTTTCACAGTTAACAAAGATTCATCAGACCGTGTCATTGAATCTGCACGCACTGTGTGCCTTTCATCAGAATGCTCGGTGCATAATTTTGACGAATTAGTATATAACTAGTCCTGTGGATAGCTCTAAGCCATATTTGAGATTTTGTGGAATCTTTAGGAAACGAAAAAATACACTGACGGCATTTCTAGAAAAACAGTTAATTTTACAACCTGGGACGCAAGAAGTAGACGGCATATTCAGTCACTGTCGTGTGATTCACACTCGAATTTGACGATATATCATATCACTGGATCTATAAATGATTACCCACGTCAGGAACAGGATGAATTGATCGAAGGAACAACACGCAAACAGTCAAGATTGCTGACAGCAAATGAAAGGGTATGAAGCAAGGCGTTCGCTTGCACCATCCACACTGATGACGTGGCATCTCAGCACGGCCTGTATATCTAGTGTGGCTTTGGCTGATTGCTAGATCATAGACTAGCTTTACCAGCCCCATGAAATAGTTTTTTATCTCGCTTTAATCTTCTCTACAACAGGTCATTTACAAATGAAATGTCTGTTTACCTTCCGAACAAAACTGCGTCTAAACCGTCGGGCTGAATTTCATGAACTATTGAGCACATTTTCTCAGAGGGAACTTTCATATGAATAACTGTTTCATTTCGACATATTGACCATATAATATATATTTTGTGGAACTACTACCAAAAAATTAACCTAAAAGCTTAAAATGCGATGGTGACTGTCACGTCTAAACTAAGGAACCAATTAAGACGAAACTACGTAGGAATATATCTCAAAATTTTAGTTCAAACTTAACCCCATTCTAATTTTTCAATAGTTAATCGTTTAAAATAGGACCACTGATATATAAGTAATTACTGAATTTGCGCTGTTTTAACCCTTAAAAATAAAAATAATGGTCAAACCGTAAATTGTAGCCCACAATGTGTACGTAAAATGCAATTTTCTACAAACAAACGTTATACGCATTTCCTTTATAACTCTAATGGTTCTCCAATACGAGTTCCAGAGCCTCAGTAATGACAATAATCTGACTGAAGTGTTTGTTGAACTATAATCAGTCTTGGCACTCATCTCCACAAGCTGATAGCAGCAAACTAACTCGTTAACGGCAGGTAAAATATCTAATCATATATACAGAGCGTCCTTGAAAAGGTATACTATTTACAGGGAAAGCATCATTCAACAAACGAAGGAAAAAAGGTACCATGTACATTGGTTGTAAACCCCGTATCTTCAGAGTTATTGTCCGGTACCACTACCGTCAATGATCTCCATGTCACTGATCTAATCTTCATAAAAGATTTTCCATGTGACCGCCATCCATTGCTATGCAACCTTCCATCCTACGTCGCATGGAATCATGCATTCGTATGAACACACATGGCTGTTGCCAGATTGCATCATGGGCACTGAACACGTGTTCTCATAGTGTACCCACGGCATGTATGGGGACTACACGTCCCATGGTCTTTACATGTCCCCAAAACAAAGAGTCTAAAGGGATAAGATCAGGCGAATGTGCATTCCGTGGTATTGGCGCTCCCCGACCAATCGATAGCTCAACGACGACCCGTGATACGTGCCACCTAACCCTACGATGGAAATGGGCCGGTGCCCCATCATGCACATACCACATTTGCAGTCGTTCCTGTAGTGGCACATTCTCCAGCAAAACAGGTCATTGGTCCCGAAGGAAGGTACGATGAGTTTGATCATTCAATCTGTTGTGTAGAACGTACAGACCTCTCAATCTGTCCACATGAATGCGTGCTCATACGTTGATAACAAATTTGTGCTGGCGTTACCTCTGTTCCACTGCATGCGGATTTGCATCGGCCCATACATGGGTATTATGAAAATTTATGATACGTCGCTCATGAAACCTGCCTCGTTTGTAAACAAAACCTTCGCTGTGAAATGCAGGCCACGGGCACATGTTTTGTGAAAAAACCGGCAGAAATGCAATCTGGCGGTTCCAACCTATGGCAGCAGAGCAACTGTTCGTAAAGGACTGACCAGACAACACTTTTTAGCAATACCTTCACCTGCGGCTATTCTTCAAACACTCGTTCCAGGATTGTCCTCCACATGTTCTAATACCCGTTGCTCCATATCAGACGTGAAATGTTTGTTCGAGGTCTGCCACAATCGATTTTTCGTGGTACAAAGCATCCATTTCCGAAAGGCGCTGGAACAGGGTACTAGACAATTTGCCAGCTGGTGTACGGCACGTTGAATATTTGTCAGCATACAGTTTACGTGCCAGTAGGTTGCTTCTATTTGATTGCCCGTAACATAAGATCATATCGGCGGCCATTTTACGTGTTGAATAGTGTGCTTTCATTACGTGCTGGAAGGTAATGGAAGAAAGAAAACAAAACAAATTACACTGTCACAATAAAATCTGCGCCATTTGAGCACTACCATACACCTGACCAAACTAACCTACCTGACTGCGAGAGCAATATGGTCTGTAGTACGCAGTAAAGTATTGTACGTTGAAAATGAAGTGTCGTTTGGCTTTTAGTGCCGGGATATCCCAGGACGGGTTCGGCTCACCAAGTGCAGGTCTTTCTATTTGACTCCCGTGATGAAGATGAAATGATGATGAAGACAACACATACACCCAGTCCCCGTGCCATTGGAAGTAACCAATTGAGGTTAAAATCCCCGACCCGGCCGGGAATCGAACCCGGGGCCCTCTGAACCGAAGGCCAGTACGCTGACCGTTCAGCCAACGAGTCGGACAGTATTGTACGTTCACTAATATGTTACGCTCTTGCTTGATACCGTGCAAATACGCACACACGATGTACTGCGTCAATTGTCTGCGTACAATGGTTTCGCATCTGTTTCGTGACGAAGTGCTCGGAGTGCAAGATATGTCCCTCCTAAGTAATTCCATTAACACAATACGCTAGTAGGTTTACGACCAATGTTAGGTAGGAGCGTGTTTCCGTCTTCTGTTTCATACGACCCTCCGTAAATTGTAGGAAGATTTTCATTATTGATAGTAGAGGCAGCGGACCAGTAACTCCGAAGACCAATGTTTATAGGACCTTCTTCATTCGTATGGTGAGTGCTGCCTCCTCTGTAAATACTGGAACCTTTATTTCAACGAAAACCTGTACAGTCATCCCTTGTCTATGTTACACCTAATGTCACCGTCGTGTGAAAGTTATAAACTGAAGTGACTCCGGAAGTTGGTGTTCCTTGGATAGGTAATTCGATTGACGAGTCCACAGCCACACCAGGGCGAAACGCGGGTAATTATACGATTTAAAACCGTAAAGAGCTTGAATGTTTTAATATGGGCTTCAGTAAAGAGGCGTACTAGGGAAACGAGGAGTGAGGCAGTTTTCTGTTGCTCTCCTCACCAAGCAAGATACTTATCATTCTGCCAACCCCACTGATATGTGTCCACTGACCGACGGACACTATGAACAAAATCACACCACTTGTAACAAGGACTGACTCATCTTGAGATATTACTCATATCTCGGTAACTTTCATGTTGTCAAAGCCAATGATGATACTGAAACAGGTCAACGAACGTAGAAACTTTGTTTCAGCCCATTCCAAAAGACAAAGTGCATTCTAAACGCTATGGCTTACAATGGATCTGGGCATCAGTTCTCTTGTACCTAATTTTATTCCATTATTTCCTGATGACACGGTGATTACTAAATGAAGAGTAATGGATTGAATACGTTATTAATTTTACAGTGAAGTACGATAATTTCACGGTGTTGCTGTTCATAATTCGCAGAATCGGACAACAAGTCACGAGGAATGTGCTAATACCGCCCATCACAGATTATATGACACAATTAAACTTCATCAAAAATATTATTCAGTGAGATTTAATAATAATAATAATAATAATAATAATAATAATAATAATAATAATAATAATAATAATAATAATAATAATAGCAATACTGTTTTTCTTCTGACACTTGACGATTACTTACCATGTCGGTAAGTATAACACGAATCTCCCACATTTCAGCATTGATGAAAACCAACCGACTGTGCTGGGATTCGACCTTGTAACTTTAAAGGCAGGTGAAAAACACTAGGCCATCTCGCCATTCATGAACTATCAAGCGCACAAGGAGACTGTCATCACAAACGATTATAAATGACACTACTATATTCGTGCCATAATTTACTCCCTAAAGTAGATGCGTAACTACCATAAGTCACCTATAATAAATCGTTCTTGTGGATGTGTGCAGAGATACGTCTTCCACGCCCCACAAGTGCTACCACGGTGGTGGTGTATACGATAATCACCGTTCATTGGCTCGTGTACACGATCCCCATGTTTCTGCGAACAAAGGCACGTCCACTAATACCCACAGTAATGAAATTCTCTCGGGATACGAGCCTCAGCTCTGGCCTATTGATTGCCATTTTCGTAATGAGACTGCATTTGTCCTTAGCTCAACATAGGCAGCGTTAAATTTCAGTTATTGGTAGGCTAAAAGGAATATCCTTCTCCAGTGGTACGCATCTTGCATGGCTTCATTAGAAGGCAATATCCTGGGATCAGGGACACAAAGTGAATTATATAGGCATTTATAAAAGTAGTCTAGAGACCCTGTTATCTCTACAGAAGCGTTTTTCCGAAAAATTCAATCATTGCATTAAGGGACTATCGTCCGAATATGAAATAACTGCTATATTAATTTGGCATGAATACACACAGTGATTGGTACGACACGGTCACTCCATGTCAGATTTGTGCTCAAAAAAGCGGAGGCGGGACAGGTTTTCCATGTCATCTTTCACTCCAGCAACACTCTCCAGTATATTTTCATATTCATCTGTCAGTCATTAATCATTGACTCAGAGGACGACAGGCCTCGGCAGGCGGCACAGTTCCTATCCTCGCCGCAGACTATTCCTGATCCGGTCAGATTACTGGAAACAGGCTGTGGATTTTCATTGGTACGACAGAAGGTAGATAAAGGTATCATTAGTAGGGGAGGGTTTACCGTGTAATGAAAAGAGTACAAAATATCCAGTAAGTTATCAGGAAATGTGTAGTTAAATGTAACAGAATAAGAGAGCTATTTTTAAGTCGATAAAGCAGAAAGAATAAGTACAGTGCATATACAAGTTATTATCAAATTCAGAACAAAGTTTGAGAAGTAGGTTTTTAATATGTGAAATCAGTTTGTATCAACATGGGTCCGAATTTATGAATGTGATGTTATTTTACGCCAATAATTTATTTTTCTGCACTTAATTCCGAGACTTTGTTAGGTACGTTGAAATGTACAGCAATATCTACATCAACTGAGCGGTGATGAATCAACTCTCTGTGAGCCTGATGTTCAACTTGTCATCACTGCTACACCAGGAATGACGCAGCGTATTTGACACTGGATGAATAGACAAGTTGCGACCTATTTACAGACAAGGGTGGATACTTCGGATATTTCGTTTAAAATACGTCAGTTCAGTGTCTCAAAATTCCAGCAAATAATCACCTTCATGTATCCTAAGACTGCACTTGATAAATGAGCAATAATTGAGAAGTTAAGCAGTTCCGGACCTAAATTGATATGTTTTCTATGTAATGAAGGAAGCATTTCCGAAATTTTGCCATTGCTCTTGACCTGCTGAATGACTGGCTGCAAACAGCAATTAAAGTCTTCGTACCTGCACAACGGGCTACTCCTAGCAAATATCAACACTGGATATCACAGGAGACCAGACTGATACTAAATAATAAGAAGAGAGCTTGGCGCCTGTGGAAAGACCTCCCTAACCCACACACTCACAATAACTTCGTCAACATCCACCGCTACGCGAGGTTTATGGTCAGAAGATACTATAAGGCACACGTAGACACAGTCACTAAAAACGTCCGGAGCAATCCCAAGCGCTACTGGAGTCTCATCTATATAAGAAGGACGGAGTGGATTACTGCCAGAGTGAAGCACGATGCAGCAGCAGACGGCGCCGATCGTAACGAACTGTTCAACAGGTACTTTTCTCCAGCTTCTCGCCTCCTTCACAGAAACAACCGCTCCCTTCCGTAGGTACAGTTTCAAACAGAACCCTATCAAGCATAACTGCCACACCAAGTGAAGTTCATAACCTTCTTCAAACTCTTCCTACCAATAAAGCTACCGGTCCCAACACTTATAGGTCTCCTTTTCTTGAAAAATACTGCCAGCAGACTTTGCATCCCTGTCTATAAATTATTTAACAGATGTTTCACCGCGGACTATTTTCTTCCGGCCCGAAAACAGGCAAATATTGTCCCACTACTCAAATCAGGCAACAAATTTAACATTCTATCTTACCGACCATTTTCTATTCTCCCCACATTAAACTTTATATTCGAAAAAAATATACACCAGCCTCTCCTCGCATTCATCTCGCCCTATATCTCAACCAATCAGCATGGTTTTCTAGCAGTTGGCTCTTGTCTAACAAATCTGGCCACTCTGCATAGCCCTGCAACACACGCCATTGCAGCTAAATCACAACAGGATACCTGCTACGTAGAAATTTCGAAAGCTTTCGATTCCGTAGACCAAACTCTGCTGCTCCATAAATTCTCCGAAAGATTTAATATACCTGGCAGTCTTCTGACCCTTCTTGCTAGCTTTTTGCATAACCGTTGGCAGAGAATGGTAATATCAGGCATATCATCCTCATGGTTACCAGTCCCCTCCGGTGTCCCTCAAGACAGCGCTATTGGCCCTTTGCTGTGTTCCTTGTTTATGGACGATCTGACGTCCATGTTCAACGAAACAGCAAATACCCTACACATTGTTGACGACTGTAAGAAATGCTACGACCACCATGTGCAATAGAGTTGTTTGCTGAGAACATCAAAGCACCAATGAGAAGGCAATGCAATGAAGCAATGTAAGTTTCATAATACAGGACGTCATTCTGGGACTCTGGGAACATAACGGTGCCATATTGAAATTACGCCCAGATCGTTGACTTCAGTATATCATGTTAATGACTCCAAGCCGGGTTGAGTGACTCAGAGGGTTGAGACGCTGGCTTTATGACCCCAACTTCGCAGGTTCGATCCTGGCTCAGTCCGGTGGCATTTGAAGGTGCTCAAAAACGCCACCCTCGTGTCGGTAGATTTACTGGAACGTAAAAGGTACCCTCTGGGAGTAAATTCCGGCACCTTGGTGCCTCCGAAAACTGTGCAAGTAATTATTGAGACGTGAAACGAATATTATTATTATTATTATTATTATTATTATTATTATTATTATTATTATTATTATTATTATTATTATTATTATTACAGGGAGGTACATTCAGGGAAACGGGGTGGCTCAGGGAGCGGTGATAAGGGTGCAGGAAACTGGCAGTCTAGTAGGGATGACAAAAATATTAGTGTTCAACAGTAGAATTATTGTAAAGAAAAGAATGGAATTAAGTAATTTAATAGTATATACATACCAGATATTGTAATAGGAGTTGAATCATGGCTGAAAAATGATATAATGGATGCAGAAATAATCTCACGAACTGGGGTGTGTGCCGTAGAGTTGGGATGGAAATGGTAGGAGAGGGTGTATTCATTCTGGTGAAAGAAGAATTTGTAAACTATGAAAAAGTTCAAGATGACAAACACGAAATTCTAGGTGTAAGGCTCATCTCTGAAGATAATAGGCAACTTGATGTCTTTGGAGTGTACATATCGGGAAAGGGTAGCGCTGACGCTGGTTCAGAATTATTTGATAAGATAATCAGCTATGTGGGAAGCGATATGGAAAGCAACGTGATAGTAACGGGTGATCTCAATTTACCAAATGTCAATTGGGAAGGTAATGCGGACGACAGGAAGCATGACCAACAAATGGCAAATAACTTAATATGGGAAGGGCAGCTGTTTCAGAAATTGATGGAACCAACTAGAGGGAAGAATATTCTTTATGTAGTGCTGGTAAAACAGATAAGCTGGTATTATGAGATGGTATTAGCGATCACGAAGCTGTTTCTGTGGTAGTTAAAAATAAATGTGAAGGTATTAAAATTAGAACTGTTAGGCAGTACCATATAGCTAACAAAACAGGCATGAGGGAGTTTTTAAAAAGTAACTAAGATCGGTGGAAATCGGTAAATAAAAATGTATACACACTCTGCGATCTGTTTAAAGCAGTTGTTGAGGAATGTGAAAATAGGTTTATACCTTTACAGGCGGTAAGGAATGGCAAAGATCCACTATATTACAACGGAGCAGTAAAGAGACTAAGAATTATTTGATAAGGTGCAGGTTGGAAATAAATAAATTTAGAAATAGCTGTGGAAGTAAGGAGAAATGGAAGGAACTTACCAGGAAGTGGAATCTAGCAAAGAAGTCAGCTAAGAATAACATGATGGCAAACATAATGAGCGCTCATACAAATTTTACTGAAAAATGGAAGAGTATTTTAAGGCACAAACAGGTTCTAAAAATGATATTCCAGGAATAATAAATGAACAAGGGGAGTATATATGCGAGGATCTTCAAAAGGCAAAAGTATTCAGTCAGCAGAATGTAAGGATTTTTAGTTAGAAATATAGTGTCCAGATAGAGGAGGTGACTAATACTAAAGGAGTATTAACATTTACCTATGATAAGAGTGACATTTACAGTAAGATAATTTGAAAACTAGAAAAGCGGCTGGAATTGATAAGATTTCTGGGAATATAATAAATAAAATGTGTTGGCATATAGTACCATATCTGAAGTACATATTTGATTATTCTTTGCACGAAGGAGCTGTATCAAATGAGTGGAGAGTTGCTACAGTAGCCCCTGTGTACAAAAGTAAAGGGTGATAGACATAAATCTGAAAATGACAGGCCAGTCAGTTTGACATGCATTGCATGTAAGCTTTGGGAAAGCTTTCTTTCTGAATATATTGGACATGTTTGTGAAATTAATAACTGGTTTGATAGAAGGTAGTTTAGGTTTAGGAGAGGTTATTCCACTGAAGCTCAACTTGTGGTATTCCAGCAAGATATAGCAGATATCCTGGATTCAGGAGGTCAAATGGACTGTATTGCGATTGACCTATCTGAGGCATTTGATAGGGTGCATGTTGGGTGACTTCTGGCAACAATGAAGACAACTGGACTAGAAACATGAGCGACTGAGTGGGTAGCTATAATTCTAGAACATAGAACTCAGAGAATTAGAGTAGGCAAAGCTTTATCTGTCACTGTAATCATTAAGAGGGGGATTACTCAAGGCAGTATTATTGTACCTTTAAGTTTTCTTATATATATCAATGTTATTTGCAATGAAGTGGAATCAGAGATAAGGCTTTCTGCAGATGATGTTATTCTGTACAGGGTAATAAATAAGTTATAAGATTGTGAGCAACTGCAAAATGACCTCGATAATGTTGTGAGATGGGCAGTAGGCAATGGCATGATGATAAACGGGGTTAAAAGTCAGGTTGTGAGTCTCACAAAAAGGAAAAGTCTTTTCAGTTTTAATTACTGCGTTGATGAGGTGAAAGTTCCTTTTAGGGATCATTGTAAGTACCTAGGTGTTAATATAAGTAAAGACCTTCATTGCGGTAATCACATAAATATGATTGTAAATAAAGGGTACCGATCTTTGCACATGGTTATGAGGGTATTCCGCTGAAGCTCGACTATTAAAGGAGAGGTCATATAAGTCTCTGGTAGGACCCCAACTAGAGTATGATTCCAGCGTTTTGGAACCTCATCATATTACTAGATTCAAGAACGGGAAAAAATCAAAAGAAAAGCAGCTCGTTTTTTATGGGTGATTTCCTACAAAAGAGTAGCGTTACAAAAATATTGCAAAGTTTTGGCTGACAAGACTTGGGAGAAAGGAGACGAGCTGCCCGACTAAGTGGTATGTTCCAAGCTGTGAGTGGAGGGATGGTGTTCAATGACATTAGTAGACGAATAAGTTTGAGTGATATCTTTAAAAGTAGGAAAGATCACAATATGAAGATTAAGTTCGAATTGAAGAGGAAAATTTGGGGCAAATATTCGTTTATAGGAACTTGCCAAGGCAGATGTTCAATAAATTTCCAATTTCTTTGTAATCACTTAGGAAAAGGCTAGGAAAACAACGAATAGGGTATCTCACATATGGTCGACTGCCCTTAATGCAGATCAGTAGTGATTGATCGATTATTATTTTTACTATTAGCACCAAGAATACAGTACAAAGAAACCTGCCTAAGAGGCCACGTTCACCTGTCGGTTACTTCAATAAAACAACATTTTTCTCTGTAATAGTTTTTCACATAAATCCTGTATTAACATCCCCTCCTTAAGTGCTCTCCGCAAACAGCGATCAACTTCCAGACACATTTCAAAAACTGACTGTCACAACTGTCCTCAGACAGTCTCATAATAATGTCGACCGCTTTCACATCCGTCCATCCAAACAGTACCGCAGTTTCTCTTTTCTGGGGTACAGTAAACGCTGTAATTCTTCTTCATCGTTTCTTCCTCGTAGGTGCCCGGTAAATAAAGTTGTGAATTTCCCGTGCCACTGAATGTGATGGCGTGAATGAACAAAGTCGAGACAATGGGATAAAGAACCTTGCACTATGTTATTTGTCTTACTTCCTCAATTAGAGGAATGCAGTAGGCTGTCACTATTGTAACAGCCGCAGGATTTTGAGCGGTTTTAGACTTAGTTGTTAGAAACTGACGACTATATATTTACATTTACAGCTAATCTCCAACTGAGCGCGCATGCAAACACAGCATCATCTTATAACAGAGTGTGCGTGTGTGACATCATATATTTATCACGAACTTTGCCTTACTTTGAAGCCCGATTCCATGATACGTTTCAGATTTTCAAATGTTTTGCAACTGGTAGCCTCCTCTTTCATCTGTCAACTGAGACATTAAACATAATCGTAAGGTAAATACTATCGGCGAAATACGCGTTCTCCCAAACACAAAAAGCATCTTAAATATTTTCTTTCATTGTATCCGATGTCGAGGAATATAAGACTACGTTAAAATCCGTCAGTTTGAAAACTTCTTACTGGAAAAGCCTAAACTGAAGGAAGAAAAAGCTATTTTCAGATGGCTCAGGGGAAGTAATGGAAGGAGGTGGTCAAAATCTCCTTGCAACGTCAAACTGAAAGTTTAAAACAGTCGTCTACTTCCCGTTGGTTCACCTTGTGTTTGATTTAATTGCGCATATGTCCTTGTTGCTAATCTAGATTATGTGGGTGTATATATTCCACTAGCTAAATTAGTTAGTTGCTGTGTTGACAACCATGATCCATCAAAGATCTTGTCTTTGCCACATGCCCCAGGAGAGTACGCTAATACAATCTCACAAAATACAGTGAGAGGGGCCAGTGTGGCGGAATGTAGCATTTCGAAATGCAGAAATGTAATGTAATCATTACTGAAACGACAGCCGAGCCTGGGTCCGTAGGTTACCAAACCCGCATAATATAGACAATGGGCAGCTCGTTAATACGCAGTAACCTTGTTTCGCAAGACTCGTATATAGAAATGAATGTATACTGCAGAAATCGTGGCCAAACATGGGGAAAAATATAACTCTAACAGAATTGGAGTTCTTCTTCGCACAAGAAATCTTAGAATTAAGGCGAAGAGAATTAGTTATCTGTATCTTTTCTGTGCACACTTCAGTAAAATGAAGTCTACCGAATGTTAGGGGTAACATATGAAACCACGTACTTATCCATGTGCTGAACTATAATTGGAATTTGCCCTTGATACGGTTCCACAATCACGAAGTTTCATGTGGAATACCACCACTAATATAACTTCGGCGAGTGAACTGTTCCCATTTCTGGGACAAAAATTCAAGCAAATTGTCGTGATGTAATTCAACTCAATTTATCATAATAATAATAATAATTTCGTGTGGCTATTTCTAGCCGAGTGCAGCCCTTGTAAGGCAGACCCTCCGATGAAGGTGGGCGGCATCTGCCATGTGTAGGTAACTGCGTGTTATTGTGGTGGAGGATAGTGTTGTGTGTGGTGTGTGAGTTGCAGGGATGTTGGGGACAGCACAAATACCCAGCCCCCGGGCCATTGGAATTAACCAATTAAGGTTAAAATCCCCGACCCGGCCGGGAATCGAACCCGGGACCCTCTGAACCGAAGGCCAGTACGCTGACCATTCAGCCGACGAGTCGGACAATTTATCATAATCATTAACACGAATGAACGCAGAAAATTTCCATCCGTCCATTTACTAAGTACGGTCTTATAGTTTCGTTGTACGTTTTCATTTTATTTTATTAAATATTTTCCAGTCGGCCTCAATAATTCCCATTTAGTCAGTTAAGCATTATTCCGGAAAAATATAGTTTGGAAATAACTAAGCGCATTCTTCCGATCTGAACTTCCTGACGTGCCATTTACTTGATGAGCAACATTTAGGAGGGTGAAATTAATTAATTCTCATGTGACGATTGTAATTCACTTTAAAAGTGATTCTACAGTCATGAAAATTAATAACTTACGAGGTATTACAGCTTTTATAACTTCCGCCACTGATGTGCCTTTCCTCTGCAACACCAGTTCTAGCAGTTGCCCACCGTTAACTTCTACTTTTGTCAATTAATTTGATTGTCAGCTCAATTCATTTTGATGACTGTATGATTTCACGTAGAATGAAAGTATGGTCCAGTTTGAGAAGAGATGCTATCCACTGTAACATTCCTGCCCCAGCAGATGACACCCACTTCACACAGGCCAAAGGAAACTGGCTAATCTCTGAACGCTAGATTAACTTGAGGTTTATAAAGATGTTACAGTACATGATAAACACCGTGGAAAACGTCTTGTTGACATCTATCCCTAATGGATGTAGTGGATATGACGTGTCTATAGAATCTTGTTTCTCAATATTCTTCCAATATTGTCACTCCTATGCCAAAATCGCGAATGTGACAATCATTTCCCAATCCATTATTTCCCTTAAGACTAGTCACGCCTCCCAGCCACATATTGATATGCAGTAAATCAGAACTAATTTCATTGAATTTATTTTCCTATGCTAATGTGTAAAGGAAAATGAACCCTACAGTACGAATGCATGTTTGCATGGCATATTTACCCGCTCCTAGAGTATGATATATTTCAGATTCATTTTCCTTTACATATTCACATAGAAAAATGAACTCATCGAAAATTGTTCTGATAGACTGTATATCAGTATTCGTCTGGGAGGCGTGACCAATCTTTAGGGAAATAACGGATAGGAAGAGCATTGCCACATTCGCGGTTTTGGCATAGGATTGACAATATGTCAATTTCCAGCTGCGATGAGAGGTGCTACTCATACAAAGTTATACATGGTATCATCAAACATGGAAAAACAAAGCCTTATCTCAAATTCTAGCTTGTGTCTTTTGTACGTATCAGTGAGTGAGCGAGAGAACGAATTTACGAAAGCAGGATGTTATTTGCACAAGGCTCTCTGCACAGGGCCAAAGTATTTCTTATATTTACTCTCCACGATCTCAATTTGGATGTGCCAGTAGATAAACAAGCACATTAAAAATATCATCAGTCCATATAACATGAGATCACATATATAATATCAAGCATTGCACATATTCAACTATATCAGTCGCAGGATTCACTTACTGATTTGACTACTAAATGTTTCTCGAGGTGGGTGCATATTACAGATCACCTTCCAGCACTCTTCTGTCTTCCGCGGCCGGTAATTGCTGAAGACGATCATAAAACTTGTAATTAATTATTATTTTCACCAGATGAGCTCGTTTATACACTGAAGTAATCCCACGTCATTAGTCAATTACTTCAAAAATGCACGGATAATTAATAAATTTAATGCCAGATAGATATTTGCAAGGGCGAGTAATACGGAATTGTTTGCTATAACATGTCAGGTGAGTACGTGTTCATTTCTCGGGCAGGTATATTGCTGTTTGCAGTTTACGGGTTTTATTTCCGACTCAGCCACCAATATAAAACTGATTTGTGGAGATTAAGTATTCCACTGACAGCCTTTCAACAAGTTGTTTCCCATTGGTACATTAGGTGATTGATGAGATGGCGCAAAGTATATGAGCCATGGTCACTTTCATTCCAGTCCTACCTTCAGCTAAATAAATACAACAGGTGGTCAATTTAAAATGATACTTAACATATCTCGTAAGATAGGGCCTATATCTTAAATCCAAAAACTGCGTGCGGTAAACGTGATATTATTCCAAACGGCCTTAGAGCCATCAGAATTAAGACAAACCCAAAGTGTGGCACGGGAGAATATCTTGTACATTTTTTAAAATTAGCGATCGTTCCTCTTTTGTTGTAGTTCTAAATTCAGATTTTCCCTAGAATTACCTAATGGTGATTTGAAATACTCCTAATTTTGAATATAAATTTAACATTTGCACCCAGCAAGGGAAAATGGGGCACAGGGTAGCTTAATATTCATGAACTGAAGAGGATGCTTTCAAATATTATGACTCGCTATACCCATAAAACTCTTATACAGGAAGTATATTTTCCGGGATATTTCCAAATCGTCATCTTGAATGTATTATCCTGCATAACAACTAGTGCGAACACTACAGCCATAAACACTTTTGGAGACAGAGTATCTTCTTGGATTTAGAATCATGCATGAATCATTAGATTGTGACTATTAATGATAC